>NC_067401.1:349734572-349937072 GCF_016432865.1 Antechinus flavipes | reverse complement strand
AAGGTTTGTGAAAGTTGAAAACTATCTTTGTACATATTTTTAAATTAAAAAGCTATTATTTAAAAAAAGAGATTACATCAAAATAAAATATAGACCTACATGGACAGTAGAAGCAGAACAAGCCTGATAGAGAATATTATTCTCTGTGGCTTATTGGACAATCATGAAAATTATGCAAATTGCATCTACCAAATAATTTATTTTTATTGATTCCTGCTATAGCATGTAAGTCTATTCATAAAAAGATTAAAGTTCCTTAGTTAAAAGTATTCCTTTATAGAATGTTGACTAAATTTGTCATTTTAAGTATGTTCATATTTATTTGAATAGAAAAGTTCCATTCATCCATTTATTCCATATTGACTAATAGAGCACTTAATTATGGGTAAGGCACTATATACCAGAGTGTCAAAGATGAATGGGTTGCCTTAAAGTTGCAATTTGTAATTTAGTTGAGGAGTGATAAATACGCAAATATTTATAATAATGTGTCACAAGAGTAAATAAAAGTACCATAGATAGCATGGGGAAGGAGAACCATGATCAATATGATCAAGGAAGAATTTATGAATAAGGCAATAGTTGAATTAGGATTTGAAGAAGGAATAAGCTTTTAATAGGTGGAATTGGGAAGGTAGAGTGAGTAGACAAAATGGCATGAACAAAGGTAATGACATAGGAAAGAATTTTATATGTATGATTCATGGTCCACTGACAAAACTATAGACTCACAGGTTTGTTTTGTGGAGCTTCTCATATAATTAATTTTCCCATATAACATTTCTTCTGGAGTTTAGGATTTGACTTTTTGGCAGTTTACCTTCTAGCAATTAATTTGCAATATGAGCGTAAATATATTTATTACAAAAACAAATCTAAACGAGAGATGATCAATTTTTTGCAACTGGTTCTCTGGGAGAAAAATGTAAACAGGACATATTTTTAAATTTAAACTGCATTATTAACATTTTCTTCATCACTTTTAAAAGTCTAGACAATCAACAAAGCAATAAATCAAATCCTGACTTCTAGGATTTGCCAATTTCCAAGTCATAAATGTCATACTGAAAATTTATTAAGTGGATCTTAGAGTTCAAGCTGACTCTAGCACAGAACATACCTAAACTCAATCCTTAGTCCAAAAGCAAGAACTTTTAGACCTTGTTGTTGTTCTGTAACAACAAAATCCCAGCAACATGAGTGTCACTGGAGCTTTTCCCTCATGTTTAGTGAGCATTGGTCAACATACTGCTCATTGGCACATCCTAACCAGGTCACTACTGCTCTTCAGAAAGCCTTCAGCACTTGTTTGCTGCAATTACTACTCCTGTCATTACAGCTCAGTCTCTGCAGATTTTGATTTAATCTAGGAACTGTTTGCCTTGGAGATAGATAGCTATTACTTACATATGCCATTGTTCCAAAGATTATTCCCCCTATCTCATTTCTGTTCTCTTCCTTGGTACTCCCACTTGATAAATTCATCTATATATCTTTGGTCCACATCATTTGAGAAAATGTAGGCTTTGCCTATTATTACTACATCTATTACATATTTGGAAAATGGCTACTTGCATAAGATTAAACTTGAAAGATAATTTTGCATTATGAAGGGATTTGACTGCGTGGCTAAAAAATTTGACCTTTATTTGACAGGTACTAGTATATTAATGAAGGTTTCTTATCAAGGGAGAAATGGTATCAATAGGGAACTACAAGAAGAATAATTTGGAAGTCACCTGCATAATGAATTGGATGCTCTATATTTCTTGCATCTTCCTCCTTTTTAATTTCTTGCAGCCTGACTTTTGATGCCACAATTCTATTGAAACTTTTCTGAGAATATCACAATCTCTGATCTGCTAAGTCAATTAATAAATAAGCATTGGTTAAACGGCAGCCATATACTCTGGAGGTGCCAGAGATATAAAGACAGAAATAAAACAGTGCTAGCTAATGAGGGTCTTTCTTTCTTCCATGAGATACAGTTTATACAAAGATAAATTAGTACAAACTATATAAAAATAAAACACTGTAAAAATTTTTGGAGGGAAGAGGAATATACTAACTGCTGGTGATATCAGGAAAGGTTGCTTATATAAGGGCTTAAATTCCTTGCAAATAGGATTCTAAGAGGCAGAGGGATCATTGTGTGCTAAGCCAAAATTTAGATAAATATAGCAAGTTTAAAGGCTTTTTTGGTCAAGGGAAAGGAAGTGTGAGATGTTTAAAATGCAATAGCCAGTCACAAACTATAAAAATATAATCAAAACTAGTTTAATAATTGATGCTTAAAAATCTAAATACAAGGATAAAAAAGCTATAATACAATTCCTCTTCTGCTACCACTAAGTCAAAATTGAAGGAAAACTTCTGTAAGGCTCTACTGATTATCTCCAATTTATTCCATACATTATTTATACATATTTGTTTTTTGTTTCTCCCGTTAGACTGTGATCTCTTTAAGAGTAAGGATTGTTTTTGCCTTTCTTTGAATACCAGCATTTAGCACAGTGCCTGGTACACAAGAAGCCCTAACAAATGTTTATTGACTGACTGGTTAAAGGCAACTGAGAGTTTAGGAAAATATTTCTGACAATCTTTCTCTGGCCCAAGTCAGTCCATTTGTAATTCAAACAACCAGACCAGCAAAGCACCAAATAAATTGGTGGCTGTAATGGCTGCAATAGCCCTATTCTATTCTGCTAAAGGTACCATTATGGGTGGGGAACTATTTTCATCAAGGGGAACAGTCAGTGCTAAGACACTGAGATGGGGGAAATGGAATGTGTATATAACTGGCTTCACTATAGTCTAAGTGAAGGGGAGTAATGAGTAGGTTGGAATGGTATGTTCAGACCAGCTTATTTCAGGAGCTTGGTTATGAAAAAGGAGAGATATAAAGTGATAAACATGAGAGTGCTAGGGTCTAGAGAGGGTTTTTTCAGGAAGGGAGGATTTGAGTTTGTAGACCACAGGGGAAGGAATCAGTAGATAGGGGAGATTTTTGGATTACATAATAGTTGTGGAATCAGTCAGCTGAAGAAGACAAAAAGGATGGGATTTAAGAGTCCATGCAGAAAAGTCAATATTGGTGAGAAAAGGGAACTGGAGATAAAAATGCGAAAATATACTAATACTATAATACATAATAAATAATACTCTTATTTACTATCAGAGAGGAGTAAGGAAGAAAGACTGAGGGATAATGTTCGGAGTTTATGATATGTAGGGAAAAAGGATCTCAGAGTGAATGTTTTCTATTTTCTCAATAAAATATGAGGAGAGGCCTTCAACCAGCTTGAGGAATGAAAAAAAAACTTAAAATCCTGTCTCCAGAATACCATCTCCTATTTTGCTCAACTTGATTGTGTAAAAGCTTTGTCCTATAATAAAAATAATAATAATAAAATTATTTATTTTTTTATTTAAAAAAATTAATAAAATAATAAAAAACTCTATAATAAAGCTTGATGAAGTAACTGCTCTCATCTGTTAGTTCTTCTAGTTACCTTATTAATTATCATCTTCTAAGTTACCTTATCTTCTTCATCTCCTTTGTTGGATCAAAATCAGCTACCTATTAAACATCTATACCTTACACTCACTATGTTCAAAACAGAATATTTTAGAAAAAAACAAAATTTATTTTCCTCTCTAAACCGGCTACATCTCCATATTTTCTTATATCTCAAGAGGCACCATTATTCTTCTAGTCACCCAGATTCATAATCTGGTTGTTGTTCTTGACAGTTTTTCCCCTCATTGCTTATATGAATAAGTTTCTGAATCTTGTTAATTCTACCTTCACAAAATCTCTTGAATCTCCGCTCTTCTGTCCATTCTGTTTATCACCATTCTGTTTCATATCTTCATCACTTTTTTTGGAATAGACTTTTGTAATTGCTTATAATATTATTATAGTTCATGAAACTAATGAAATGCAAAGATAGTTACTCAAATAGTATAGCTAGAACAGTAGTTTAAAGTATTCCTTCTAATAACTTTTTCACAAATACATGCAGTCTACTGGGGGTGAGGAAGAAAGTGGGAGGTAATTTAAAAAACACAAGTAGTGAGACATATATAAAGAGTACATGGGGCCAAGGCAACTCTTAATCCTGGAACTGCAGGGTCTCCGTCCTTTCTCTGAAGAGTCCTCAAAAAGTTCACTTTAATGTAGGTTACTGTTGATGAATAGGTTATTCTCTTGCTGCTGGGCTGGCTCCTCCCAGGACACAGAGATAATCTATATTAGATAGGTCTATCCTCCTTTCTTTTCAGTCTGCTGAATATTCAACCTTTAAAGGCCAAATCAAAATCCCAATCTTTCATAAAGCCTTCATAAAGTACTTTTCATCTTTCTTAGGTATTTATATTATTAGCCTATTTGCAGTATAGTTATTTTATGCATTATACTTTCAGTTAGATCTTAGGGGAGTAGCATGTGTTCAGAGAAGACTAGTATCTCTTGTGTGAGGGCTGCCGAGCCCTTTTCAGGGCTACTTTTTATCTTTGGTGTCTACCTGATCTACCTAACTCTCACTTGTGGCTCCAAGAAGCTGTAGTATGCACAACAGCCACAACCCAGTAAACTATTTCAACACACATGCTAATCCAGGTTGAGGGTAAGTCTAAAGAATCTCAAATCCTACAGTAAGTTTTGTGTGTGTGTGTGTGTGTGTGTGTGTGTGTGTGTGTGTGTGTCTATTCCAAGTATGTGAAGATGTCCCCTATTGGAATGGATAGGCGAGAACAATTTGTTCCAATGGCCATGAAGGCAGCTGAAATGAGTGCTATAGAATGCTTAGAGTTTGGGGTTAAACATCGAAGATAGCAAAGTCATTCACTGCATCTTGAGCCATTACCAGTCATCTTGACTATACTGCCACTGGATAGTGATGATTCTGAAGGAAAGAGTAAGACCTAAGACTTCTTGTCACTTATGTCTAATTTCCACACAAATCAAAAGACATCACCATATCATTTTATCATTTTCATTTATCTCAAAGTCCTTTATTGACAGGCAAGTGATACTATTTTTCCATTTCTATTTATCTCAAAGCCCTGTGGTTATAGATGAGTGATGAAGCAGCAGATATGGATACACTGGAAGCTGAAGTCACAACTCTGCATGCAGGTGATCCAGACCATAAGGTCATCTCCTCACTAGAAGCAGAAGTTGGATTCAGCAGTACCCTGGATGTCTGAGCAGTCTTTTAAGAATTATATTGCTTACCTCCAGATGTAAGGAAGGAACTAACCCTAAAAATTGCTTACCTAATTCTGGCCTGATTATCAAGGCATAATCCCACTCTGTGGTCAAAGCACAAAAAAAATGTTCAAATACTTGTGCAAAGATGACTCCACTTGTTACTGGTACAAAAAATGTACCAGTTATAGACAACACAAAATGCAGTAAACCTGAGAGATGAACAGCTCTTGTTGTGAAAGAATTCAAAAGGTATTGTATCTAAATAGTATCCCTAAGGGAAACAAGGCTGGCAAATGAAGGCCAGCTTATTGAAATTGGAGCTGGAGACACATTTTTCTGGCCATGGTGAAGAGAAGTGCTGTGAAACTGGTGTAGGTTTTGCAATCAAAACTAATCTTGTCAACAAGTTTATAGGTCTACCAAAATGAATAAACAATAGGTTCATGACAATATGATTTTTCTACTTTCAGGAAAATGCCATGCCACCATGCCGCCATAGCATGCCTATGGTCCCACCATGATAAACCCTAATGAGGTCAAGGAAAAATTTTTATGAAGACCTAAAGGTTGGAGGAGAATAAGGATGATCTTATCATCAGTGTGCCAAAAGACAATATACTTGTACATTACATAATCTCATCACCAACACTATTTTTCATTTATCTAAATACAATAAAACTTTGTGCATGCACCCTTGCACCAAACATTGGCATTTAATAGACTATGAGATTGTCAGGAAATGAGAGAGACAGGATGTGTGAGAGAAAGAAAGCAGATTAAATTGAATTTTGTGCAAATAGTTAACAATCAAAAGTGATTTTATGATGCCCTAGAAGCTCTTTATGGTGCATCTCAACTAGTCGGTGCTGATGGAACAACATTGATTAGTGATAAGAACATGATTCTAAAGAGACTGGCTGAACACTTCCATAGTGTTCTCAACAGACCATCATCAATCAAAGCTGAAGCCATTGACTGTTTACCTCAGGCTGAGGTCAATCTCTCTCTAGACAAATTTCTAATTGAAGAAGTTTTGAATTAGGCTTTTCTTGTGTGGCAAAGCACCTGATGCTGATTTTATTCCAGCTGAGATTTACAAGGGGGGACCATTGTTCATTCAAAAGTGGACTGAAATTTTTCCATTTATATGTCAGGAGGAGGTTATTCCCCTGGAGTTCAAGGATGCCTCTGCTGTCCATTTCTATAAAGGAAAAGATTGTTCTGTGACATTCACAGAAAGGTCTTTCTCTTAATCATTGCAGGCAAAATTTTTGCTAGAGTTCTTCTTAATAGGCTGATCCTTCAGCTAGAAGATGGTTATTTACCTGAGAGCTAATGTGGCTTCAGAAAAGGCTGAAGAATGATTGATATGATGTTTGTTGCCTGTCAATTTCAGAAGAAAAGCCAGGAAGAGAACAAAGATCTGAAAACAATATTTGTCAACTTCACCAGGGCCTTTGATACTATCAGTCATAAGGGCTGATAGAAAGTCTGGTTGCCTGGGAAAGTTCTTCAATATTATACATCAATCTCATGATGGCAAGCTTTCCCAGGTTTTAAATAATGGATAATACTCTCATGCTTTCTTGGTCACCAATAGAGTGAAACAAGGTTGTGTGCTTGTTTCTATGCTTTTTGCCATGATGTTTTCAGCCGTGTTGTCAAATGTCTTCAATAAAGCCATAGCATTGAGTTCCACTACTGCACCAAGGCTGAGTTATTCAAGTTGAAAAGCCAGGAATAAAATGGAGGGAGTGTTGGTGCATGATTTCTTGTATGTAGATGATTGTGAACTCAATGATTGATTCTCTGCTTCTTGTGCTATTTTTGACTTAACAATACCAAGAAAAGACAGATTCTCCATTTGTCAGCATCAAATCATCCAAGAAGTATCAGTTATAGCAAATGGAGAAGTTTTGAATACTGTGGAAGAGTTCACTTACCTTGGCAGTATACTTTCCAGGGATGTACATATTGATAATGAGGTTGCATGGCCAGAGCTAGCTCAGTGTTTGAGAGACTCCAAAGGAAAGTGTGGGAGAGAAAAGGTATTAAGACTAACCACCAAACTGAAGATCTTCAGAATTATGCTGACCTCGTGGTTGTATACCTATGAAACATGGACAGTATACCAGCACCATACAAGAAAATGAATTACTTCCATTTGAATTGTCTTAGGAAGATTCCGAAGATCACTTGGCAGGATAAGATACCAAACACTGAAGTTCTTTCTCAAACTAAACTGCCAAGAATCAAACTCTACTGCAGAGGGCACAACTCCAATGAGCTGGCCATATTGTTTGAATGTCAAATGGATGCTTGTCAAAAAGATTATTTTATGAAGAACTTGCACAGGACAATGTGGCTGGAAGAAGCTATGAGGAACCTCTCAAGATCTCTCTGAAGATCCTTGGAATTGATAGTGTGACATGGTCGATGCTGGCAAAAGACGACCCAGCATGGCATATCCGCATTAAGATGTTATGCTCTATGAGCAAATCAGATGTGAAGTAGTTCAAAAGAAACTCAAGATGCACAAATTTAGAAAATCCTCCCCAAATGTTCCCATGGGACTATTTATGTTCAACCACTGGTACAGCATTCTGAACTCCTTGGTCTGATCAGCCACAAGTCTAACATAGTAATATCATTTTGGTCCTCTTCAGCAAAGGACAACAACCAACCACTGAACAACTAATTATACTTTAAACTTCATAGGTTCCAGACTCATGTCTTAATTAAATTTTGACTCTCCTCCATCTCCTAATACAGTGTTTTATACAAATTAGATGATTAATAAGTGTTAATTGAGTTTGAATTCAAGTTATATATTAGTCTTCTAGTGAGTACTAAATAATGGTATTTTCTTGTGTTACGTATTAAAGCAATGTATTATAAATGTATTGAACTGCCATGCCTCCCTTACAGTCCTTAGTATGAACTTCTTTACTATGGAAGTCACAGAATTAGAGTTTCAGAATTAGGCTGGACCTCATCTTATGGCTGAGTAAAAATTTCTTCTACAATATTTCTGATAGATGTTCATCTAGTTTTTGCTGGAAGATCTTCAATCTTGGGAAATTTTATTCATGCCAAAGCAATTCATTTCACATTGAAATAATACTAATCCTTAAGAATTTTTTTTTTCTCTTTGCAACTTCCATTCCTTGCTCCCAGTTCTGTCTTCTGAGTCCAAGCAGAACAAATCTAATCCATTTTTCTTATTCCTAACCCATTTCTTTCAGACAGTTGAAGACAGATACATCCTGCAAGACTTTTCTCCAGATTAAAAAATCTTCATTTTCTTGAACTATTCCTAATATTTTGGAATCTTGAGGCTCTTCAACATCCTTGTTACCTTCATCTGGTTGGTGTTCCTAACTTGTCAATATTCTTCCTGAAATGTGACACCCAGAATTGAACATTAAATTCCAAGTGGTCTAACCAGGATAAAATATAACAATGCCATTGACAAAAGGCAAAATTGAATAAAGCATCTTCTTCTTATTCCTTTGCTAGCTTTTCATCTTAGAAGTAAAACGAGCAGAAGAATGGCTAAGAGGCACATAAAGGGTAGAGGCTAGAATAGTCTACAAACTATATATTACCCTGAATAATTAAGTAGTTGTTTTAAATATTTTAAAAGGTATTATATGAAAATATATTGGGAAAGAGCACCATCTGGTGATGAAACAATAACAAAATCCCAAATTGAGAAAATGGAAAATGAGAAAAATTAAAGAAAAAGAAAGTACTGAAATCCTCAGGTACTTTTTTTTTCCTGAAAATTCTAGCAATATCCACGTCAATTTATATTCTGTCAATAAGCATATTTGCTAAAACAATGTAACTCCAATGAGATATGTTGTTGAAAACCCAAGTACCAACCCGGGACTATAAGACTATAAGAGTTGGTCAGTCAGAGAAATGAATGAGTGATATGATATATGCAAGAATCCAATTCAATCCAATGAATATTTATTAAGTGTTGGAATCCTTACTAACTGCTAAGTAATTAGAGTTGATCTAATCTTACAAGAAGTTGTTTTGGCCAGAACCTGAAACAAGGTACTAAGTAGAACTAATCAAGACAAGGCTTGTGTTCCCACCTTTACTCATTGGACTCCACAAGTATGCTAGCTTCAAAAAGTACACTTTCTACACCACACCTTAAAGCTCTTTGGGCCAGAGAGCACTATGGGAGAAAACCCATAATCCCATTCTCTCAGAAGGTTCACATATAAGGCGAGACAGCCATTCCAGAATACACATTTTTTCCTCTTGGCTGGCTGATCGCGCTAGACTCGAGAGAAACGACCCTGCTGCAGAGAACACTTTTGACGGATTTCAGTGGAGCTACGCCAGAAGCCCTCTCTCCGCGGCAAATTGGTGGCTGGGCTCCCCAGAAGGAGATAAGAGAGATCTTCCATCTCTGTTGGAGGCAGAAGAAAGCAGAGGCAGAGGCTGAAGGACAGAACCTTTGGATTTGGAGACATCCGAAGGGCTCTAAGCCTCTAAACCGGCTGTGCCCTGAGAAGAACAAACTCCAACATTTGAACTCTTAACAATTAAGTACCTACTAATTGTCAGGTACTCTGCTAAGCACTGAGTATAAACAGTTCCTGTGATCAAGGACTTCACAATCTAATAGGAGGAAACAATACACAAAGAAAGGGAGGAAAGTGTTGAGGGCAAGGGAGATCAAAGGGTGTCTTATGCTAGAGTAAGGGAAAATCTTGTTCAGTAGAGTTGAAATCAGGGAGAATTGTAGATACAGAGTGAAAGAAAGAACAGATTGAATCTATCTTAGACAATGAATTGAGACTGATCTTTAGGGTAAGGCAAATTAGGATGAGACATATAAGCAAAGATAAAGGAGTAAACATTCAGTCAATTAGTGCAACAAAAGGTGGGAAAATGGCTTTAATAAGAGTTTTGCTAAGAATGCCATAGTTAAGATATTTTATTTCATCAGAATAAAAGTAACGTAACCCTAATTATGAAAGTAAAATAATCTGGATAAAGGGTTAAATCTACTCAGAAGATAAAATAGATGAAAATATAAGCAAGGAAATTGCGTACCTCTTTTTCAGAATTCCTTTCTACTAATGGCATAGGAAAACAGAGGTGACTTGGAGCCATTAACTATGAACACGCTGAATTTGTCAAGACAGTTTTAATCAGCAGTTGAGTAGACTGAACCTGCCTAGATAAAAGCCTTTATCCAAACTATAAATAGCAACTAGTTGGCACAGTGAATAGAGTGCCAGGTCTGAAGTTAGAAAGACTTATCTTCCTGAATTCAAATATGGTCTCAGAGACTTAATAGCTATGTGAAAATGACTGATAATGAAGCATGTGGACTCCATGGACTGAAATGTTGCCTTAGAGTCATTAGAAAATAGTCGGCCCAGGAAATAAAAGTTCTACTACAGGACAGGTAGCCTGAACTACCCTGATTAGAAGAGGAGACTTTCCACCAAATGAAGATCCAAAAAACTGTTAACATTTTAAAAATTCTAATATATGTTTAAGTTTGAAGGTACTAGTATTTAGTTGATTCAATTCTAAATTACTGTTTTGTTTATAGACTTTTCTAACATTTAAAAAACATTTTATCAGTGCATCCAGAAAAACAGGAAATATCTAGGGGTATGTATTACAGAGGAGGTGAATTTAGAAGCTGCCACCAGAATTTAGTTTAAGAAAAAATTAGTTTAAGGTAATTTCACATTGTCTTCAGTGCTAATATACCATTGCAAGATCAACCCAACTTTTGAGTTTCACAATCATTGTATGCAAGAATTTATAAGAAGTTAGATTTCTTTTTGTCAACTTCAGTGTTGATGTGTGTGGCTCTGATTGCTCATACTCTGGGAAATCAGTTAGGATATTATATGATCTTTGGATATGTGCGATGGAGGATTCTCCTTTCCTCTTAACCCTTAACTTCAGAGCAGGAGCAAATATCCTTTTACAACTTCCTTTTCTTTATGATAACTCTTTTGATGACTAGTGAGCCAATTAAATGAGTATATTTATAGATATATTAAAGATTTGATTCCTAACCCTTAAGTCTCTTCTTCCTGCTGACCTTGAAATGTTAGGATGACTCTTTGAGCTCTGGAGGGTTAGTTGGATTGGGAGTGGGGAGAATGCCCTTTTTATTATTTTATTTTTATTTTTATTTTATTTTTAGATCCAAGCCATGAGCTCGTGGTCTCCTAGGCAAATCTGTATCTGGTTTGGGAATGGCTCTTGTTTGTGTTTTTTTCCCTTGGCATATGATCTTGTAAGATCTCAGAAGGCAGTTGACATCTTACCCATTCTTGGACATCCAAGTAGTGGAGTATTAGATACCAAAATAGTTGCAATGAAAGAGCACTAGAGGTAGATGAGAGAGAAAATGAGATGGAAATGACATTGATCTATCTCAAATAACTGATGAACAATCTTATAAATATCTCAATGTAACTTGTAGCTTCTTATTGGATTATGCTCATTTTCTGATTTTGTAAAAAGAGTTTAGTTTTTCTCTTTTCTATGTAAGAATAAAACTGTTCCATACCTAATTCATGTTTGTTTTCTAGATACCTTACTTCTAGTGTTGAAGAAGCACTGAGAGTCTGTTGAGGAGAAAACTTCAGAGAAATAAATCCAGGAAAACCCTGAAAACAAGTAAAGTATAGGAATCAACTCTTGTCATAACAGTATAGTGGTGATGAAGTCCTGGGTAGCTAAGTGGGCATTAGTAGAGAAAGCCTGAAGCATTCTCTCTCAGGTAAGCAGGGAAAAGCTCTAATAGAAATATCTCAGCCTTAAATAAGCCTTTTGTTCATAAGTAAGTCTTCTATTCATGTGGGTTTTTTTTAGGTCCTATTCCTGGTGGAGGTCTTTGGATACCCTACCTTACTGTATTCAATTAGAATCAAATTATGATGTCAAACTACTGAGATTAAAATTCATCTATAAATATGCCCATGGGTTATGCTATTTTTTATAATTATAACTTTTTATTGACAGTACATATGCATGGGTAATTTTTAATATTATCCCTTGCACTCACTTCTGTTCCAATTTTTCCCTTCCTTCCCTCCACCTCCTCCCCTAGATGGCAGGCAGTCTTATACACGTTAAATATGTTATAGTATATCCTAGATACAATATATGTGTGCAGAACTGAACAGTTCTTTTGTTGCATAGGAAGAATTGGATTCAGAAAGTAAAAATAACCTGGGAAGAAAAACAAAAATGCAAACAGTTTACACTCATTTCTCAGTGTTCCTTCTCTAAGTGTAGCTGATTCTGCCCATCATTGATCAATTGGAGCTGAATTAGATCTTCTCTTTGTCCAAGATATCCACTTCCACCAGAATATATCCTCATACAGTGTTGTTGTTGAAGTGTATAATGATCTCCTGGTTCTGCTCATTTCACTTAGCATCAGTTCATGTAAGTCTCTCTAAGCCTCTCTGTATTCATCCTGCTGGTCATTTCTTACAGAACAATAATATTCCATAATATTCATATACCACAATTTACCCAACCATTCCCCAATTGATGGGCATTCATTCAATTTCCAGTTTCTAGCCACTATAAAAAGGGCTGCCACAAACATTTTGGCACATACAGGTCCTTTCCCTTTTTTAGTTTCTCTTTGGGGTATAAACCCAATAGAAACACTGATGGATCAAAGGGTATGCACAGTTTCATAACTTTTGGGGCATAATTCCAGATTGCTCTCCAGAATGGTTGGATTCGTTCACAGTTCCACCAACAATGCATCAGTGTCCCAGTTTTCCCGCATCCCCTCCAACATTCATCATTATTTTTTCCTGTCATCTTAGCCAATCTGACAGGTGTGTAGTGGTATCTCAGAGTTGTCTTAATTTGCATTTCTCTGATCAATAGTGATTTGGAACACTCTTTCATATGAATGGAAATAGTTTCAATTTCATCATCTAAAAATTCATATTTTCATATGTTCGTTCCTTTGACCATTTATCAATTGGAGAATGGCTTGATTTCTTATAAATTAGAGTCAATTCTCTATATATTTTGGAAATGAGGCCTTTATCAGAACCTTTAACTGTAAAATTTTCTCCCAGTTTGTTGCTTCCCTTCTAAAGCATTAGCTTTGTTTGTACAAAGGCCTTTTAATTTGATGTAATCAAAATTTTCTATTTTGTGATCAATAATGATCTCTAGTTCTTCTTTGGTCATAAATTCCTTCCTCCTCCACACGTCTGAGAGGTAAACTATCCTATGTTCCTCTAATTTATTTATAATCTCGTTCTTTTTGCCTAAATCATGGACCCCTTTTGATCTTATCTTGGTATATGATGTTAAGTGTGGGTCCATGCCTAATTTCTGCCATACTAATTTCCAGTTATCCCAGCAGTTTTTGTCAAATAATGAATTCTTATCTCAAAAGTTGGGATCTTTGGGTTTGTCAAACACTAGATTGCTATAGTTATTGACTATTTTGTCTTGTGAACCTAATCTGATCAACTAATCTATTTCTTAGCCAATACCAAATGGTTTTGGTGACTGCTGTTTTATATTATAGTTAGATCAGGTACAGCTAGGCCACCTTCATTTGATTTTTTTTTTTTCATTAATCCTTTGAAATTCTCAACCTTTTGTTTTTCCAGATGAATTTTGTTCTTATTTTTTCTAGGTCATTAAAATAGTTTCTTGGAAGTCTGATTGGTATAGCACTAAATAAATTGATTAGTTTAGGGAGTATTGTCATCTTTAGTATATTCACTCGGCCTATCCAAGAGCACTTAATATTTTTCCAATTATTTAAATCTGACTTTATTTGTGTGGAAAGTGTTTTGTAATTTTGCTCATATAATTCCTGACTTTCCTTTGGTAGATAGATTCCCAAATATTTTATGCTATCAACAGTTATTTTGAATGGAATTTTTCTTTGTATCTCTTGCTGTTGGATTTTGTTGGTGATGTATAAAAATGCTGAGGATTTATGTGGATTTATTTTGTATCCTGCAACTTTGCTAAAGTTGTGAATTATTTCTAATAGCTTTTTAGTAGAATCTCTGGGGTTCTCTAAGTATACCATCATATCATCTGCAAACAGTGATAATTTGCTTCCCTCATTACCTACCTAATTCCTTTAATCTCTTTTTCGACTCTTATTGCTGAGGCTAGCATTTCTAATACAATATTGAATAATAATGGTGATAGTGGGCAACCTTGCTTCACTCCTGATCTTACTGGGAAAGGTTTCAGTTTATCCCCATTACATATGATGCTTGCTGACAGTTTTAAATATATGTTCCTGACTATTTTAAAGAAAAGTCCATTTATTCCTATCCTCTCAAGTGTTTTTATTAGGAATGGATGTTGGCTTTTGTCAAATGCTTTTTCTACATCTATTGAGATGATCATATGGTTTTTGTTAATTTGGTTATTGATATAGTCAATTATGCTAATAGTTTTCCTAATATTGAACCAGCCCTGCATTCCTGGTATAAATCCTACTTGGTCATAGTGTATTATCTTGCGGATGATTTTCTGTAATCTTTTTGCTAATATTTTATTTAAGATTTTTGCATCAATATTCATTAGGGAGCTTGGTCTATAATTTTCTTTCTCTGTTTTCAACCTATCTGGTTTAGGTATCAGTACCATGTCTGTGTCATAAAACAAATTTGGTACGACTCCTTCAATCCCTATTTTTTCAAATAGTTTATATAGCATTGGAGTTAATTGTTCTTTAAATGTTTGGTAGAATTCACATGTAAATCCATCTGGTCCTGGGGATTTTTTTCTTAGGGAGTTGATTAATAGCTTGTTCTATTTCTTTTTCTAAGATAGGACTATTTAACCAATTTACTTCTTCCTCTGTTAATCTGAGCAAGCTATATTTTTGAAGGTATTCTTCCATTTCATTTAAATTATCGAATTTATTGGCATAAAGTTGGGCAAAGTAACTCCTAATTATTGCTCTAATTTTCTCTTCACTAGTGGCGAGTTCTCCCTTGTTATTTTTAAGACTAACAACTTGATTTTCCTCTTTCCTTTTTTAAATCAGATTTATTAAGGGTTTGTCTGTTTTGTTGGTTTTTTCATAGAACCAACTCTTAGTTTTTATTAATGCAATAGTTTTTTTATTTTCAGTTTTATTAATCTCTCCTTTTATTTTTAGAATTTCAAATTTTGTGTTTGACTGGGGGTTTTTAATTTGTTCCTGTTCTAGCATTTTTTGTTGCAAGCCCAATTCATTGACCTTCTCTTTCTCTATTTTATGCAAGTAGGCCTCTAGAGATATAAAATTTTCCCTTATTACTGTTTTGGCTGCATCCCACACATTTTGGTATGACGTCTCATTATTGTCATTTTCTTGGTTGAAGTTATTAATTATGTCTATGATTTGCTGTTTCATCATTCTTTAGTATGAGATTATTTAGTTTCCAATTATTTTTTGGTCTATTTTCCCCTGGCTTTTTATTGATAGTAATTTTTATTGCATTGTGGTCTGAAAAGGATGCATTTACTATTTCTGCCTTAGACCTATGTTATTTTTGCTAAAAATTCCTTTTTAGTTTGCCATGGGGTATTCTATCTCATGATGTCTTTCTTCTCACCACCTCCTTTTATATTTCATAGTGTCTTTCTCTTTGTTATAGCTAACGAAATCTTTTAGGGTGCTAAATCCCTAAATCAATGATGTAATCCCGTTCTTTTCTTGCTAACCCCTTTTGGGATAAGTCTGCCAAGTTATTCTATGGATTTAGCCTGTCAGTCAATAGTATATTCCCACTTCATAGTCTATTCCTTTTCTCTTGGTTAATTGTGAGTTCCATTAGGGAACTTGTCTTTTCCATTGTTAATTGTTAAAACTCCTTTCCTTGCTAACTATGATATTCTTTCTATTGTTCTCTCAAATCTATTTCATATTTATCACTTTAATGTCTATTTTACCTCTTCATTTTGTCTGTGACCCCTTCTCATTATTAAAGATACCTTTTGACAAAGAGAACACCATTGCAAATTCTTTACATGTGCTTTGCACATTGCTACCCCCAACCTTATCAGTACCTCTATGTGCAAAAATGTTTGTAGCAACCCTTTTTTTTTTTTTTTTCCAGCAAGGAATTGTAAACTGAGTGGATGCCCATCAGTTGGGGAATGGCTGAATAAGTTACAGTATACGAATGTAATGGAATATTATTGTTCTATAAGAAATGATTAGCATGCTAATTTTAGAAAGGCCTGGAAAGACTTGCATGAACTGATGCTAAGGGAAGTGAATAGAACCAAAAGAACATTGTACACAGCAACAACAAGATGATGTATGATCAATTGTGATGGATTTGGTTCTTTTCAACAATGAAGTGATTCAGGTCAGTTCCAGTGGTCTTATGATGGAGAGAACCATCTGTGCTTAGAGAGAGAACTGTGGGGACTGAGTGTGAATCACAACATCATATTTTAATTTTTTGGTTGTCATTTGCTTGCATTTTGTTTTCTTTCTTATTTTTCCCCTTGTTGATCTGATTTTTTTTTTGTGCAGCATGATAATTGTGGAAATATATATAGAAAAATTGCACATGTTTAACACATATTGGTTTACTTGCCATCTAGGGGAGGAATGGGAGAGAAGGTAGAAAAAACATTTAGAACACAAAATTTTGCAAGGGAGAATGTTGAAACCTATCTATGCATGTGTTTTGAAAATAAAAAGCTTTAAAATTAAAAAAACAAAACTCTGTGCTCCAAATTTTCCTCCCTCCCCCTACTTTCTTCCCCTAGACAGCAAATAATTTAATATAGGTTAAACATGTGCAATTCTTCTAAACATATTTCCACATTTATCATGCTGCAAAAGATAAATCAGATCAAAAAGGGAAAAAGAAAGAGAAAAAACAAGCAAGCAAACAACAATAACAACAAAAGTGAAAATAATATATTGTGATCCACATTCAGTCCTCATCCATCTTTCTCTGGATGCAGATGGCTCTCTCTATTATGAGTCTGTTGAACTGGCCTGAATCACCTTAGTGTTGAAAAGAGACAAGTCCATCACAGTTGATCATCACATAATCTTCTTGTTGCTGTACATAATGTTCTCTTGATTCTACTCACTTCCCTTAGTATCAGTTCATATAAATCTTTCCAGGCCTTTCTGAAATCAGCTTGCTGATCATTTCTTATAGAACAACAATATTTCATTACATTCGTATACTATAACTTATTCAGCCATTTCCCAACTGATGGGCATCCACTCAGTTTACTAATTTCTTGCTGGAAAAAAAGGGGCTACTATAAACATTTTTGCATATATGGGTCCTTTTCTCTTTTTTATAATATCTTTGTGGTACAGGCCCAGTAGAGAAACTTCTGGATCAAAGAGTATGCATAGTATATAGTCCTTTGGACAAACTCCAGAATGGTTGAATCAGTTTACAACTCTATCAACAATGTATTAGTGTCCCAGTTTTCTGATATTCCCTCCAACATTTGTCATTATCTTTTCCTGTCCTCTTAATCAATCTGAGAAGTGTATAGTGGTACCTCAGAGTTGTCTTAATTTGCATTTCTCTGATCAATAATGATGTAGAGCATCTTTAAATATGACTTGAAATGGTTTTAATTTCTTCATCTGACAACTTTCTGTTCATATCCCTTCTACTCTTTGCCATATTGGCTCCATCCCCCAAAATTAGAATTTGAACAAAAATTGAAGATAAAATCCAAATGAAAAATATTCTCTTTTTAAGGTCTTTGTTTTTTAGAATCTTTAGATATAATGTCCCTATTACCTAGAATTTGTGGGAATGGCTGATAAAAAGCTTTTGTAAGTGAATAATCTTTTGCAAAGTTGCTTTCTTAAGTTACTGGGTCATCTTGACTTTTGCCTTACCAATGGACTCAGATGACTCTGGAGGAGAGAGTAAGGCTGATGATGACTTTGCTCAGGTCTGTCTCACATTCAATTCACAAGTAAATCAAGATATCATCCTCATGATGTGATTGGTCCTCTTCAAGAACTAAGGTCAACACAATATAGGATTTCCACTCTTTCTGTTATTGTTTGCTTGCGTTTTTGTTTTTTCTTCTCAGGTTATTTTTACCTTTTTTCTAAATCAGATTTTCCTTGTGCAGCAAGATAACTATATAAATATGTGTACATATATTGTATTTAACATATACTTTAACATATTTAACATCTATGGGACTATCTGCCATCTAGGGGAGGGGGTGGAGGGAAGGAGGGGAAAAATTGAAACAGAAGTTTTTGCAAGGGTCAATGTTGAAAAATTACCAATGCAAAAAAAAGAACTAAGGTCAAACTCAACAACTACAGTAATTAATTATGATAGCTAACTATCTTGTTTAATCCTTCTTAGTTAATTTCTATGTCTGACCATTAGAGTTTACTTATTTTCCCAATAACTAACAATAAGATACTTGAGAACACATAAAAAGTCCTATCCAACTTTGTACATAGTGCCTAGTACACAATGGGAGCTCCATAAATACTTATTTTTTATATAGTCATTTTGAAGTCTTCTTGGCAAAGATACAGGAATGGTCTGCACTTTCCTTCTCCAGTTAGAAGAAATTGAGGCAAACAGAATTAAGTGACTTGCTCAGGGTCACATAGGTAGTAAGATTTGAGCTCAGGTGTTACTGATTCTAGGCCCGGCATTGTATCCACTGTGCTTCATAGCTGCCCAAATTCTTATTAGATAATTATAATTGGCCATTGAAATTAGCCATTCTTTTTTCTACCACCATGTAACTGGTACATTCTTTAAACCTGATTGATGCAAGTGTAAACTGTGGAAAAGAGAAAATATGGAGTAGTTTCCATGGGGAGTGAGTTAGGGAATCAGAGAGGAATAAAAGGACTTTCTTACAGAAATGAGAGCCCACTTGAAGTTGGATAACATAAATTTATAATGTATCTACTAAACACAATTGCATGATTTATTTCATATCTCTTCACCATCAAGTGTGTAGGAGTGAAAGAAGTGGGTGGTGGGAGAAATCTAGGACTGAGCTTTGGTAAAAGATAAGTGATAAGATTTGAGAATAGGGGTCAGAATAGAATTGAAATGGCTAGTAACAGGGTTGTGATTGGGAAAGGAAAGAAATAATGACCTGAGAATGTATGGAGAGAAGAAAAAGTTGGAGGTCATAATGAATGTGAAAAATTATTTTTAGGAGGGCTGAGGTATAAATAGAGATTGATATCCAGTAGATTATGGTTAGATAGATTAATATCAGAGTTTCTAATTAAGACAGGGAATTCTTGTGGGTAATAGTGAGAATGAGTGCTATCTATCATCTCTATATGTGGCTGAGGTAGAGTGAAGCATTAGGTCATGAGATTTAAGGAAGCTGAAGAACTGGGATTTTAGAGAGTTTAAAGGAATATCAGTGTGAATAGTAAAGTCTTATAATATAAGGGCAGGAATTGAGGAGGAGAGGAAGATACTGAAGTTCTGGAAAAAGAAGGAAAATGACTTGGGAAATGGTATAAAACAGCTATCACGCTTTGGACTAAGTGGAAAATCTCAATTACATGAACTTCAAAGGGGAAGGAAGAGCTTGGGAGTGAAGGGATAAAGGGACTGTTTGGAATGGTATTGGAGAGTAAGGAATAGTATGACTCCCCAAATAGTACGATTCAGCATGATGAGAGAAGGTAAAGCTAGGGCTAGAGAGGATAGTCAGGGAAGTAGTGTTATCAATCTTTTTATGTGTTTTTCCATTTATCTTGTTATCAGTTCACATATATATGTAACCACAAATATATACACACATGTGTATGTGTATACACATAAACACATGTGTATGTATACATACACATGCATGTGTACATGTGTGTTTATGTATTGTATATGTATATCCATGCTTTTTTATATTATTTACACCCATTTTTTTTCTTACGGAACAGCAATATTCTGTTATATTTATACACCACAATTGATTAACCATTCCTCAATTAATGAATATCTTTCTTTTTAGTTCTTTGCTACTATCAAATGTCTTGTAAATATTTGATATATATGAGTTCTTTTATTTTTTTGCTAATTTATTTTGGAATATCCTTTACAGAACACTTTTCTTTATCTCCTGTAATTGATATTGGTATAGAAACTTCAGTTACAGTCTATTGGAATTGTTTTGGACTGAACCACTGAGAAGAAGCAAGTCAAAGTTGATACATTCTTGCTGTTATTATATATAATGTATTCCTTCTTCTGTTTGTTTCACTCAGCATCAATACATATAAATATTTCCAGGCTTTTCTAAAATCAGCTTGTTCATCATTTTTAATAGAACAATAATATTCCATTACCGTCATGTACCACAACTTGTTCAGTCATTCCTCAACTGATTAGCATCTACTCCTTTTCTAATTCTTTGCTACCACAAAAAGAACTCCTACAAACATTTTTTGCACACATGCATCTTTCTCCCTCCTTTATGACTGAGACTGAGAGGCAGTTGCTGTTTTCTGACCTCTCTGACTGAGAGACCGCTGCTTTTTCTGACCTCTCTCCTCTTCTCTCTGTCTCCAATTTATCTCATTCCCAGTCCGCAACACCCGTATCAGCAAAGGCTGCCGTGCAACTCCCTCAGATGTTATGATCCACAGCTGTGGAGGCTCTCTGAGAAGAGGGAGCTAGATGGGCAAGATATAACTTGGGTGTGGGGGTTGGAGGGGAGGACTGATTTGATTTGTGATTTTATTCTTAAAAACTGTTACTTAGCACTGAGTTGAAGAGGGTAGGAAGGTGTTCAGTAAAGTATGTTATTGACTGATCTGGCTCTTAATGAAGATGTGGCTTTGGATTGAAATCATCCCACCTTGTATAAGAAGCTTTTGCTGATCCCCTTTAATGACAATAACTTATCTTCTGTTAATAATCTACAATTTATCGCCTATATATCTTGTTTGTTTCCTGAGATTTGTTTATTAGCACAGTGGCTTGCACTTTAGTAAGTGCTTAGTAAATTATTGTCGAATCTTCTCCAGGCATCTTCAAACTACAGCCCACGGGCCAGATACGGCAGCTGAAGACGTTTATCCCCCTCACCCAGGGCTATGAAGTTTTTTTATTTAAAGGCCCACAAAACAAAGTTTTTGTTTTTACTATAGTCCGGCCCTCCAACAGTCTGAGGGACAGTGAACTGGCCCCCTATTTAAGAAGTTTGAGGACCCCTAAGTCGAGAGCAAGGAATCTTTCCTTTTTTTTTTTTTAAACCCAGCACAAGGACTGATACAAAGTAGACGATTAATAAGCGTTTATTAATTTACTGATCAGAAATAAAAAAAAAGATAATAGTATTGCTGTACATTTTATAGCAATTCAGTTTTCAAATGTCCTTTTAATATTTATATATATGTATTTAGCAAAGTAGACATGGATAGAGTGCTAGGCCTGTAACTTTCGTTTTAAAATTTAATATGGTCTACAACTTTGTTGTGTCTTTATCTGGTTAAACACTTTTAACTCCGTGAGCATCCGGAAATCTCAAACCCGCCGCCCGTGAGATTGACATCTCTAAGGGGTAAGGTCTCTACCCATTACGCTTAAGGTCACGCTAATCACGTGCCACCAGGCATCAGCGCGAGAAGTAGAATGCGAGAGTTAAGGGACGAGGGGCGCGAGGATTAACTCCTTTCTGCCTGGGGACCGCAGTCCTAGTCCACGGAGAGCGCGTTTAGAGCACGTGACTAGCGTGGAGGACTGCTCTCTGGGGGAGTTCACAGAGGGCTGTATCAATTCACAAAGATAGGGGAGAATTGCTTCTTTCTTTAACACGTTACAAGAGAAACGACCACATTATAAGGCCGTTTACTTTGACTCATTCATGATTTTTTTAATGTTTTTGTTAAGTAACTTGGGAAACGGATACGTGGACAGTTCCCCAGACTCTAGGAGTGCTATCGGCCGCTCCTCCCTCCTGAGTTGGTAGCAGCAGGCGCTGGGCAGGGAGCGGCGGGAGAGGAAGAGGCGGAACCGGAAGGGGCGGAAGCCGCCGTCCTTGGTGTTGTGATCCCCGAAGCTCTGAGCTCCTTTGCGCGTGGTTGCCGAGTGCTACTCCGGGGAAGCGGCTGTGGGTGCTGCCTTGATTGCCGCTTGCGATGGCAACCATGCTATGCAGGGTGTTGTGCAGGTGAGGGGGGATCCGGGGCCGGGGCCCGAGGCTCTTGCTGGCACCCCCCTCATCTTGCCAAGCTGTCAGGCAAAGGGTCACCGGTGGCCCAAGGGCACTCTCTTAGTAGGGGCCCGAGGCCGGCAGGAAGCTCGAACCGAAAGCGGGGTTGGAACCTGCAATGGGAGCAGGATATTCCCTTTTGCTAACCCGGCTGGAGCTGCGCAATTGTCTTTTCATCCTGTCTTTATCGTTTGAATATAAGCTTTTTGAGGGCGGTACTCTTTATAATGTAGCCTCAGTGCTTAGCTTAGTGCCTGGCAAATGGTATGCGCTTAATAAATGGTGCTGATTTAAAGAACTCTTGGGGCAAGTGTCTTTCCTACTCCTTTCCTCCTACCCTTTTATCTTTTTCTCCTCTCTTCCTCCTTCCCCCATCTCTTAAACGTCATTCGGTTTGCTGAGTCAGAATGTTTTTTTGAAGATAACCTTCACTTTTTGCTTTTAGAGCTATGTGTTTTGGCAATAACCATTTTCTTGTTCTAGATTTGCAGCCAGAAGGAAAGAACTTTTTTGGTCCAACTAAGTCTATTGCAAATTTTTCTCGTGCTTTTAAAAAATATTGATGCCCTTGTTTAACTTATGTTGCATTATTTGATGGCTAGGGGAGGGAGGAGAAGAAAATTTTGGAACACAAGGTTTTGCAAGGGTGTCAAAAGCTATCTTTGCATATATTTTGAAAAATAAAAGCTATTTTTAAAAGTTTGGAAAAAATGAAAATATTAATTCATGATCAAACCATGATAGCTGAGAGATTCTAGAAGAATTCAACCAGTCAACATATATAGCCTACTTTGTGCCAGGCTATGTACAAAATACTGAGGACACATAACACGACAAAAAACAAAATTCCACTTGTTTGTTTCCTGGGAAAAGATCTTATTACTTCTGAAACCAATTTGAACAAGGAATACACAATTAGATGTATAAAATTACCTATTTCTCTAAGCTTAAAGGAAATTAGATATGTTGTTTATTTTCCAACTTTATAGCTTTGTGGACAAACGCCACAGTTTAATAGAAAAATTTCCTTATTTAATGTGCCTTTTTTTTTTTTTTTATTTATATATCTTTGCAGGAGAACCAATAGGTTAGTACCAACTTTGGGATGTTTGGGCTCCAGGCAAAAGCACAATCTCCCTGACTTGCCTTATGATTATGGTGCATTGGAGCCTCACATTAATGCACAGATCATGCAGTTGCATCACAGCAAACATCATGCTGCTTATGTGAATAACTTGAATGTTACAGAAGAGAAATATAAAGAGGCTCTGGCAAAGGGTATGTAAAGCCATAATTAACATTAGATTAAGAAACTGACTAAATAGTAAATGTTGAAGTGGAAAGACTTATTGATATATTAAAATACTTTTTGTGTTCAGATAAAACATTGTAATACTTTTTCCTGTAAGTGATTATACAATTGTGAAAATCTTTTTTCTATATAGGCTATTTTGGAATAGGACTTTAGCTTGATATAAATCAAGCTGTTATGCCAGTCCAGAAAAATTTAAGCTTCTGAACTGTACTCATATTTAGAATTGACTTAGGACCTGAATTTACACATGATTATTCTTTTAACCTTTTGGCTAGATACTGCTGGTGTGTGTAAAAATAAGTTCATAACTTTTTAAAGTATGATGAAGAACATTTTATTTTTTATTCATCTAGTTAGAGTAGAGTTAGGCATGTGGTGGAGAAGTGTTCCTGGTACTCATACACAAATTCATCTTTGCTCACATGAATTCCTCTCAATCGATTTCTATTTCCTACAGAGGTTTCTTTCTGTCCAGTTCAGTATGGCAGTTGAATACACTAGAGATAGGAATTCTAGTCCTCCAAAAAGGTTTGTCTGCAAATGCGGATTTCTTCTGGCATCTGAGAAGGTGGTTTTGGTAATTTCTAATTCCTACCAGACATACTTATTGAAAAGTTTTAAATGGAAGCATCAATCTCTATCATTGGGATAAGGAACCCTTTTTAATTCCTTTTTGGGAGGGATTAGGGAGAAAGTGATGCTAGCTTTTCTAATATACTGTACTTATAACATCAGGGATTAGTCACTAAAAAACTCAAGGATTTTATTTAATTTAAAAAAATTTTGAAAAATTAGCTTTAGTAATTCTAGTTTATAGTAGTTTTCTGTTCAAAGTAGTAAAATGTTCTTTAGTCTTTACATTAATCATTGATTTATATGTAATCATATTTGATGTTGCTAGACTTCACTTAGATTGATAAGACACATGGTTTAAGATTTCAGATATCCCATTTACATTAGAATTTGAAATTTACCAGTTTTATATTGTTGACATTTTTGCTGAACTTGAATCCTAACATGTAAACTTTTTTCAAAGCTGAAATTTTTTTCTAGTTAATTGGTGGCACCTGCTGGCAAAAAGTGGTATTGAAAACTAACTCTAATAGTGAACATTCACAGAAAAGACTGAACTGATTGATTACTTTTAAGAAAAAGTGTCATAAATAAGTCATTTAATTTTCTTAATTAAATGAGAAGTTTTGAACCTTGGAAGATCTTTCCAGTTCTAGATCTAAGATTTTTTTTTTTTTAAATCACATTTATTTAGTATTTTATTTTCCCCCAGTTACATGTAAAAACAATTTTTAACAACTTGTTTTTAAAAGATTTTTCCCTTCTTCTCTGATACCATTGAGATGGCAATTTAATATAGATTATACATGTATAATCATGTAAAACATTTCCATGATAGTCCTGTTGTAGAAGAAAACATATGCCAAAAAGAGAAGAAAAAATCTCAGGTAAACAAAGAAGGTTAAAAAAAAAAAAGTATGCTTCAATCTATGTGCAGTTTCTTTAGGGATGGATAGTGTTTTTCATCATAAGTCCCTTAGAGTTGTCTTGGATTGTTGTATTGCTGAGAATAGCTAAGTCATTTGCAGTTGATTATCTTACAATATTGTTGTTATTTTGTACACAGTACATTTCACTTTTCACCTGCTCTTTGAAGTCTTTCCAGATTTTTCTGAGAGCATCTTCCTCATTTCTTAGCACAATAGTTTTCCATCACAATCACATATAATTTATTCAGCCATTCCCCAATTGATGAACATCCTCTCAATTTCCAATTCTTTGCTCCCAGAAAAAAGTTGCTATAAATATTTTTTGTACAGATTTTTGTTTTTTAATCTCTTTTGGAATATAGATCTAGTAATAATATTGTTAGGTCAAAGGGTATGCATGGTTTATAGCCCTGTGAATGTAGTTAAGTTTGTTCTACAGAATGGTTGAATCAGTTTACAACTCCAGTAACAGTGCATTAATGGTTCTTTTTTTCTACATTCCTTCTAATATTTGCCCTTTTCTTTTTCTGTCGTATTAGCCAATCTAATAGATATGAAGTAGCACCTTAAGAATTTGTTTTACTTTGCATTTCTCCAGTCAGTAGGGAGTTAGAGCATTTTTTCTATATGCTCTATATGGCTATAGCTAGCTTTAATTCCTTCATTTGAAAACTGTTCATATCTTTTGATCATTTATCAATTGGGGAATGGTTCTTTTTTTTTTTTTTAAATAAATTTAACTCAGTTCCCTCTTCATTTGAGAAATAAGGCCTTTATCAGAAAAACATTCTTCAAAAAAAATTTATGCAGTTACTATTGCTAACTATATTTCCTTTCATCTCTTCTTCCCCTACCCCCTTTTTATATTCTTTTCTCTCCTTTCACCTTGTCCCTCCTCAAAAGTGTTTTGCTTCTGACTACCCCCTTCCCCAATCTGCCCTCCTTTCTATTATCCCCTTTCCCACTTACTTTTCTATATGGTAAGATAGATTTCTACACTTAGTTGAGTGTGTATGTTTTATCCTCTGAGCCAGTTTTGATGAGAATAAGGTTCACGTAACTCTTACCTTCCTTCTCTTTCCTTTCACTGTAAAAGCTTTTTCTTTTCTCTTTCATTTGAGGTTATTTACTCCATTCTTCCTCTCCTTTTCCTTCTTTTCCTAGTACATACCTCCCTTACCTCTTTTTTTGTTTTTTTTTTAGATATCCCTTCATATTCAACTCAAACCTTTGCCTTCTGTCTATATGGACTCCTGACCTAATAATGAGAAAGTTCTTTTGCGTTATAAATATCATCATCCTATATAGGGTGATAAACAGTTTAACTTTATTAAGTCCTTTCTGATTTCCCTTTCCTGTTTACCTTTTTTTTTTTTTTTTTTGCTGAAGTGGTTGGGGTTAAGTGAGTTGAAGATCTAAAAAAAAAAAAAAAAAAGTCGTCCTGACTTCAGGACTAGTGCTCTATCCACTGTACCACCTAGCTGCCGCCCCTGCCCCTCCTCTTTCTTCCCCCCCCCCCATTTACCTTTTTATGCTTCTCTTGAATCTTGTTTTTGGAAGTCAGATTTTCTATTAGTTCTGATCTTTTCATCCATTTTTATTGAGTGCTCATTTTTCCTCCTGAAGGATTATAATTATTTTTGCTGGGTAGATAATTCTTCATTGTAATCTTAATTCCTCTGCCCTGCAGAATATCATATTCCAACATCCCCTTCCCCCTGTTCTTTTAATGTAGAAGCTGTTAAATCATGTGTTTTCCTGATTGTAGCTCCATGATACTTAAATTATTTCATTCTGGCTGCTTTCAATATTTTCTTCTTGACCTGGAAGCTTTGGAATTTGGCTATAATGTTTCTGGGAGTTTTCATTTGGGAATGTCAGGAGGTGGTCTGTGAATTCTTTCAATTTCTATTTTATCCTCTGGTTCTAGAATATCAGGTTTGTTTTTCTTGATAGTTTCTTGATAGATGGTGTCCAGGCTCTTTTAAATTATTTTTCTTGAATCTGTTTTCCATGTTATTTGTTTTTTCAGTAAAATATTTCATTGTCTTTTGTTTGTTCATTCTTTTGGTTTTTATTGTTCTTGATTTCTCACAAAGTCATAAGTTTGCATTTGCTCAATTCTGATTTTTAAGGAATTATCTTCAGTGAGCTTTTTGTACCTCCTTTTCCATTTGGCTAATTCTGTTTTTTAAAATAGTTTTTTATTTACAAGTTATATGCATGGGTAATTTTTACAGTATTGACAATTGCCAAACCTTTTGTTCCAATTTTTCTCCTCCTCCCCACCCCCTCCCCAGATGGCAAGTGACCAATACATATTAAATATGTTAAAGTATAAATTAAATACAATATAAGTATACATGTCCAAACAGTTATTTTGCTGTACAAAAAGAATCGGACTTTGAAATAGTGTACAATTAGCCTGTGAAGGAAATCAAAAATGCAGGTGGGTAAAAATAGAGGGATTGGGAGTTCTTTGTAGTGGTTCATAGTCATCTCCCAGAGTTCTTTCGCTGGGTATAGTTAGCTCAATTCACTAATTCTACTTTTTAAGGAGTTTTTTCTTCAGTGAATTTTTATACTCTTTGTTTTTGGCCAATTCTGCTTTTTTTAAGGCATTTTTTCCCTCACTGCCTTTTTGTTCCTCCTTTACCATTTGGCCTAGTTTGTTTTTAGGTTTTATTTTCTTGAGTATTTTTTGTACTTCACTAAGATCTTGACTTGTTTTCTTGAATCCTCTTATTTCTCTTCACAGAAAATCTTTTTTGAGCTTTTTAAGCTCTTCCATGACCTGAGATCAATTCTTATTTTCCTTGGAGGTTTTGGATGTAAGAGCTTTGACTTGGCGATCTTCTGAGTGTATGTGTTTTGAGCTTCCATGTCACTGTAGTAACTATTTGTGGTCAGAGTTTTTTTCTGTATGCTCATTTTCCCTATTACTTGACTTAATTTTAATTCTTTGTAAATGAGTTACATTTAATATTCGTTGTATAATGAGTTGTTTGAGTTCTGCTTCCAGGGTGGAGGATATCCTAACCTTCAGGGGTTTTGTGTAACTGTTTCATTGATTTTTCTAAGGACTTGTAAGTTTTCAATTCTTTCAAGGTGACACCACCTTCAGAGAGGGGTTTACTGCTGTTCTCATCTGTCAATGACTACTAGCATTCTTTCTACCTGGAATTCTTAGGAGAGCTCCTCTTAGATGCGGCCCCAGCTTTGTGCTAGAATTCCTCCTCTCTCTGGGACTGCAGCCCAAATCTTGAGTGTGGCCAAAGCAAATAATCTTGCCTTAGTGCTGTAGCCTCCTTCTTACCAGTTGTTTGACCCCCTTACCATCTGTGGGCTGCGAGTTTGAGGAAAAAGGTGCTGATGCTGATTCAACAGGTCCCAGGTTGTTCCTGGTTTGCTTGGGTTGGTCTGTGCTGAACTGTACTCTTTTCACTCTGGTGAAAGATCTTTCCTGCAGATCTTCTAAGTTGTCTTGGATTGGAAAATTATTTCACTAATGACTTTTTGTGGATTCTGTCACTCTAAAATTGTTTAATCAGTATTTAAAATTTAGTCATCATTTAAAAGTATTTGGAGGAGTTTGGGGAAGAATTCAGCTGAGTGCTCTGCCTCTTGACTCTGCTTCTTGATCTAGGATCTTTTAAGTCACCTTTAGTGAATTCTTGTGGTATATTTGAAAGGTGCTTCTTTGGCTTTGGAGTAAAAAAACCTGGGTTTGAATTATGAACCTTTTTTTTTTTTAATAGTTTTCTATTTTCAAAATATATGCAGAAGTAATTTGCAATGTTCACTCTTGAAAAATCTTGTGTTCCAGATTTTTCTCCCTCCCTTCCCCCGTCCCCTCACTTTAGATAGCAAGTAATCTAATATATGTTAAACATGTTCAGTTCTTCTATTCATATTTCTACTTTATCATGCTGCACAAGAAAAATCAGATTAAAAGGGGGAAAATGAGAGAAAAAAACAAACAAAAAAGTTGAAATGACAATGATGGATGCTTAAGTCTGTGCCCCTAACGAATACCTATTGGTATTTGTATTCCTCACAGTATTTTCTTAATAGAGTGCCAGGTACAGAATAGGTATTCAAAAAGATTTTTTGAATGAATTATCAGTGATACTTAAAAAAAAGAAAAGAAAATCTGACAAAGTGGTAGCTTTGGCAGGACTTCTAGCAATAAAGAATATCTTGCTTGATTATGGCACGGTTTTTTTATACTTTAATTTTATTGAGTTTCTTTTTTTTTTAAATCAAATACACCTTTTTTAGAAAAAAACTTTTCCTATTGATGCGTTTTGTTTTTACAATCTCAACATATAGCTACTACTCTAATATAGATTAAAAAAGAGGGGAAAATAGTTCAGCAAAACTATCACTTGACCATGTCTTATATAGTATGTAATGTTGTACACCTTCAATTTCCCATGTCTGCAATGATGGAAGGGAGGTACATTTTCTCAATTCTTTTCTGAGGCCAAGTTTGGTCATTATGATTATATAACATTTAGTAGGTTTTTTCCCCTCATGTTGTAGTCTCTGAATTTTTTTTCTGGTTTTGCTTACTTTGCTTTGTGTCAATTCATATAAGTCTTCTCATGCTTCTCTGAAATTTTTATATTCATTTTTTTACATAACATATATCATTACAGTTACCTTACAGTTTGTTTAATCATTCTTCCTGTGAATACTTATCTTCCATTTATTTACTATCATGCAAAGTACTGCCATGGATATTTTGATGTATATATGGGACTTTTCCATTTTTCATAGGCACTTTATTTTCTTTCTTTTCTTTTTAGTATCTACTAGAATATTTTATTCTATACAGTGGTCTAGCTTAATACAATTTTCAAAATGTGACCTATTTAGATATTATGATGTAATATGTTGACTAATTTAACAAAAAATAAGCAAAGGCTATGGTGCTCACTTTCATTTTGGCATAAGATCTTTCATATTTTACTTAAACAATAAATTTATCCTAGAATCATCAAAGTATTACATATGAAATAATTTTAAATATCCAAACTAGTTTTATTTTAATGGAAATTACATATTACCCTGCCCTTTTATAGCAGGGTGAAACAACATAATTTAACTTATTTGGATGCACGTGGCTCATTATAATGATCAGTTATTGTATTGTGCTGCATGTAATATAATTCCCTCAAAGGCTATGGAGGAGGTTGTCTGTCCTTTATGGTGTATATAAACCTTTTTAAAACAATCTATGATAGGAGTTTTGATCTGGGCTTGTGATTTCATTGATGTAAGAAAATCCTGCTGAGGAAAGTCCTTTGACAAATGAAGATCAGTCCTGTATTGTGACTTGGCATTTTAGAATAAGTGTTGCTCTAGAGAAATAAGAGATTTAAGTGACTTGTCCAACATCTATATAGCTAGTATATACTATAGGAGGGACATGTACAATGTATATTTTTCATAATTGAATTTAATGATTGAGGAGATTGCAAGTACTTTGGAAGAATTGGAATTTAAAATGTAATTACAAAATAGAGATCAAAATAAAGAATTGGTGCAGATTTTTTTTGTTAAGTTTAAAAACTATTTGCACACATATTATATATACATTCATTTTATTTTTATGGGAATGAAATTATTGTGTTCAAGGGTATGATTTTTGTAACTTGTACTATCTAGACTAGGTTACCTCCCAGAGATATTAACATGGCAGCATTTGGCAATAAATAGTGTTTGTAGCTTTTTTACTCCCAAAATTGTTAGTTGGAAATTTACTTAAAACTTGTTTTATACAATTTGACTTTGGTTGTTTTTCTTGTGTGTAAACTTGATCTTGTAGCAAAGTCACAATTTTTTTGAGGGTAAGGACTGTGAGACATAGTATTTTTGTCTCCTTCACAGTGCCCTAGCAGAGTGTTTATTGAATTTGAATTATGTGTTGTGAAGAAACTTTTTTCTTTATGTGCCTTTATTCTTTACATATAATATGGAATCATGGTAGTTTTAGAATTGTAAAACTAATAATAATTAGTTCAGTCCTGTTTTCTTGATAGGTTTTAAAATATACAATAAGGGTTTTGAGAAATTAATTTTTGTTTGCCCTTTTCAGGTGATGTTACTGCTCAGGTAGCTCTCCAGCCTGCACTGCGGTTCAATGGTGGTGGTCATATCAATCACACTATTTTCTGGACAAACCTTAGCCCAAATGGTGGAGGAGAACCCAAAGGTATGTATAGTATGATATTAACCACATTTTAGTCAAGAGAGTAGTAATGATTATTTAATTAGTTAGATGTTACATTAGATTTCACTTACCTTTAATGGGCTCTGACTTGGTTGTGGTTCCTTGGTATAAGAAACACAAAATTGTTCTTTTAAAAAATTTTTAAAAAAGACAAGACGGGAGATCCTTTTAGATAGCTAAATATTTGGTGAATTCAGGTAGTAATGTAGACCAGTTTACCTTTGAAAGAGGAAAAGCATTTTATTGTTTTTCAATATAGGGCAATCAAACCTCCTAGTTTTAAATATATTTTTGCTTATGGAAGGAGAATTTATCCTAATCTCATTTATCAGATACCATTTTCTCAACCACTCGTTAAGTTTTCTTTTACCTTCTAATGTTCTAGTTGTTGATTACAGCAGAGAAAAATATACACCGTTGTTCCTAAGGAGGAACAAATATTTATTGTCTATTATATGGTAGGCACCCACAGTAAGCACTTTTAATATATTATCTCTCATATTAACCCAGTGAAGTGGGTGTTATTATTATCCCCATTTGACATTTGAAGAAACTGAGGCAAACATGTTAAATGCTTGCTTGAATTACATGAGTGACAAAGCCTAATAAGTGTCTGAGGTTGGATTTAAACTCAAATCTTCTTGATTCTGGGCCCAGTGGTCTATCCTTTGTGGTTCTTAGCTGCTTTTGAGATATTTCGTTTCCTTTCCAAGACTTCATCTTTGGGGGCACATTCTTCTTTATATTATTACCATATGAATTAGCAGAAGTGTATATTTGTCATCAAGTTTCACAGGTGTTAGGAAGTTCTTAGATCTCGGGTCCTAATTTGTGCCTTGAGGAAAGACTTGGGAGGGGAGAAAGCTTTTTTTTGTTAATCACACAACAATGTCCCAGTCACTTTTCCATCTCTTTTTTTCCTGACTTATTTTACTGAATGATAGCTCAATTAATGATGAGATAATATTTGTAAAGAACTTAGAGCACAGTGCTTCATACATAGTAGGTGCTTAATAAATGTTTAGTCTCCTCTTTTCTTCTCTCTTACCTCATCATACTTATAGTTTCATGTAATATTTCCTTAGAACAGAGATGTCCAATAAAAGTCCCACAATTCTCCTAATGCATCCTGAACCAAATTAAAGTATAATTGTGAACATCTAAATTTAATAAAATAAACACAATTAAAAAAAACAAAACAGAAAATGTTAATATGTAGTTTTCTGAGTCAGTATACAGCAGAGGGAATAATTTGACACTACCTTCAGAAGATAAGTAGCTGCTTCCTTTTCAGAAGGCTAGCTCCATTTTGGTAGGAAGGAACTTTTAAGTTCTATTTAGCTTGAAATGTTTCGTGGTTCTTTTTCTCCCCTTCATTTTTTTTCCTACCATACAGTCTTCTGATGTTGGTTAGGATATTCTTTTGAATATCCTGGCATGAGTTCTATCAATAAAAAATTATTTAAAAAAAAAAAAAGAAAAAAAAAGAAAAAGAAATGACCAGCAGGATGATTTCAGAGAGGCCTGGAGAAATTTGCATGAAGATCATTATACATGACAGTATACAATGACAATACAAAGACTTTACAATGAGCAATTCTGATGGGCATGGCTCTCATCAGCAATGAGATGATTCTAACCAATTCCACTTGTGCAGTGATGAAGAAAGTCATCTACACCTAGAGAGAGGACTGTAGGAACTGAGTGTGGTTCACAACATAGCATTCTCACTCTTTTTGTTGTTGTTTGCTTACATTTTATTTTGCTTCACTTTTTCTCTTGTGTGGGACAATAATTGTATAAATATGTATGTATATACTGGATTTAACATATTTCTTTTTTCTTTTTTTTATTATAGCTTTTTATTTATTTTTATTTCATTTTTATCTTTATTTATTTATTTATTCCCACTCACTCATTTATTTATTTATTTATTATTTTTTATTATAAGATAAATGCATGGGTAATTTTTCAGCATTGACAGTTGCAAAACCTTTTGTTCCAATTTTTCCTCTCCTTCCTCCCACCCCCTCCCCCAGATGGCAGGTAGACCAGTACATGTTTAACATATAATGGACTATTTGCCATCTAGGGGGAGGGCGTGGGAGAAGGGGAGGGGAATTGGAACACAGGGTTTTGCAAGCGCTGATGTTGAAGAATTGTCCACACATATGTTTTGAAAAATAAAAAACTTTACAATTATTTTCTTTTTCTTTTTTTTTTAAATTAAAGTAAAATGGTATTCTTTGAGCTCCTGCTCCTTCTCTTCTAGGTTGGTGATTAGCCAGTTATATGGTTGTTTCTATTTGTCATACTTTCCTGGAGCTGAGAATTTGATTGTCTTTATTTTACTGAATAATCCTCATTATTTTGTTTAAAATCTTGTGAGTGGCCAGAACATTGAACATAGCTATATGCAAACTTATGTTCAGAAATGCACAAGACATTCTGAAGCCAAACAAAAATGGATTATGGGTATCACGTGTGTGTGTGTGTGTGTGTGTGTGTGTGTGTGTGTGTGTATGTGTGTGTGTGTGTGTGTGTGTGTGTGAAAGATGATAGAGAAAACAAAGGTTTGAGCTTCCAAGCATAGCAATTTATTAGCATTAATGACAATTGTCCAACAAATTGGGACTAGTTGCGTTCCTCAGCTTTGGTACTGAACCCTTAATATAGGAAGAGGCAGATTTTTATGAACTAAAAACAATCAAATGAAACCAATTAAAAGACAATTTTTAACCAGAATGTAAAATTAGGTATTCTGATATATAATTGGAGGAAAAATCAAGGACTTATTCCAGGTTGGGAGGGGGAGAATTGTGGTGATTTTTTTTTCTTCTTTAAAATATATAATATAGATTCTCTCTGGGGGAGAGGTGCAGGTCTTTTGAGAGAGGTTTTCTTGGAGGCAGCTTTAGTATCAGTTAAGAGTAATAATCACCCAAAACGCAGCCAGGTGATAAAAGTTCAGATCTTTTATTGCCTCCAATATAGCCTGGTTAGCTTAGAGGCCTATCTCTCTGCTTGGTTCTAAGAGCTCTTGCAGCTTTGTCCTTTCTTCAGCCTCCAACCAGCACAGAGATGGAATGAATCTCTTGTCTCCTTCACTTGGGGCTCGGCTAGCTTTCAGACCAGCTTGGTCTCGGTGGAGGAGGTGCAGGAGCCCAGCCACCAACCACAGTGGTGTGAGATGAAGATGAATCTGGTTGTGCCTCTGAGAGAGCCTTCTCAGTCTTCAGTTCAGCTCTGACTCGTGGCTTCTTCTGACTTGACGCTCTTCTCTTCATGTAATTTGGCTGAATTCTGTCTGAGAGCCTCTGTCTGTTTCTTTTATACGAGAGAGAGGAATTGTGGGATATGAGAGAGAGGGATTATGAGTTTTCTCCCATAGTGCTCTCTGGCCCTAAGAGCTTTAAGGGAGGTGTGAATTCACAAAGTTACAGTTTACTTTGTGAATCTCCCATACTTGTGAACTCCAATGAGTAAAGTGTGAACACAAGCATTGTATTAATTAGTTCTACTTAGTACCTTGTTTCAGGTTCTGGCCCAAAACATCAACTCGATGAGTTAGCAGTTTGTAAAGATTCCAACAAAGAATGAACAAGTATAATTCCCTAAATTTAGGAAAACAAGTGTTCCTCTTCCCCTTATAATATCTGTTCTGTATATGATCAAAAAAAGATGGAAATAATAATTGATCCATAAAGAGCCAGTTTTCAGAAAAAAAGTATGGATTGTTTGAAATGTACAATTGTGAGAAAACTCCTTAAATTAATCTTAAGATCTTTCTGGCTTTCTGATCAGCATAACCTTAGTTTCTTAGGTTATAGGTCCTTAGTTAAGATGAATCTTCTGACTATGTACTTTGCCACCTAGCTACTGCTAATTACTTCACTTTTGAATGATGCTATCTACACAGTACTGCAAATAGTAATATAGGTTAATTAAGTGTACTCTGTGTAGTGAGTATGGGTCAGAGGACATGTCCTGTCTCAGTTAATGTAATAAAAGATTCTGCATTTGATCAGAATGTCAGTGCTTATTGTGATTCCATTTTTTTTTTCCCTAATAGGGGAATTGCTGGAAGCCATCAAACGTGATTTTGGTTCTTTCGAAAAATTTAAGGAGAAGTTGACAGCTGTGTCAGTTGGTGTTCAAGGTTCAGGGTGGGGTTGGCTTGGCTTCAATAAGGAGCAAGGACGGCTGAAGATCACTTCTTGTTCTAACCAGGATCCTTTGCAAGGAACAACAGGTTAGAGATCTGGATGAAAAATAATTAAATACTACAGTCAGAAGAGGTGGTAGTTGTCAAGAAATTAATAAGAGCAACTTTTAAAGAATATCAGCAATGTGTTATGTAGCCTTATGTTTAAAAAAAAGTCTGCTAAAGTGAATAATGTGGGAAGTTTTTCTGTGTAAGAGCAACCTTTTTTGAAAGGTTAAAAAAAAGTTTGAAAGCTCTACAATAGAGTAACCAAGCAATAGAACCAGCTTAGATTTTAGTACATAAAAAGCTGTGTGCATTTCATTTAAGAAGCCTTTTATTTTGTAATGAGATATCTGTAAAGTGCTTTGCAAACCCTCAAATATGATAAATGCAAGCTGTTTTTACTCCTGTTATTACCAGATAGATGGGCCCTGGTCTGTGCATATATTCTCATGTCTTAAAAGTCATTTTCATTACTGAAGCTCTAGGATAATAAGGACTTTGAGAATGAAAGTCCTTCTAATCATTATCTATTTGACTTTCAATTAGGATATATCTATAATCAAATTAGTGATATTGGCATTACAAGAGGCAGTGACATTGAGGAGAAAGCATTTGGCTTGGAGTCAGAAAGACTTGAGTTCTAATTTAGCTTCGGCAATTATTAGCAATAGGATTTTGAGCAAGTCATGTAACCATCACATTTTAGGTGCCACTCCTCATGTTGACAAATCACCAATTCTTTTCTTCATAGAGCATAGAATAAGTCTTATAGATGTTAGTAATTTTGGAGCAAGTGGACTGTTGGTCTACCTTAGTGATATGTGCGTTCTCATATAAAACTGCCAATTTATACATATCATAAATTGCCTTTTTAACTTCAAGCTACATTTTAATGAAATGTTTGGGTTTTTCCCCCTCCCAGCCCATTTAATTTCCTTTGTTAATATATAGTTTCCACTATTATCTAAGACATAATGGATTTTTGTGCTGTGAAATTAGCCCTGGGAATCAGATATGCAGCTGTTAAGTTCTTAGTATTTGCTTTACAGATGTGTAGGTTCTATTAAAGCAAACCTATAAACAGAAATCTGTATAGTGTTAATAATAGATTACGTTCATATAATGCTTTGTGGTTAAACAATGTTTTGTGCCTCTCTTGATTTTTATAACAACTCTTTATGAGATAGCATAAGTATTATGATCCCCATTTTACAGATGGAGTAATTGAGGATCAGAAAGGTTACTTATTGGTATGTCTGATTATAAACAATGCTGACTCAGACCTTAGTCTTTTGATTCCAAATTTTGTCTCATTACACTATCTAGATAATTGTTTAACAGCTTTAAAGATGCTTATAGTAAAACTGAAGAGTAATTAGCCCCTTGAGAACTTTTTTTCTATTTGCATACTAAGATGTCTTATAACTGCTTACAGTGTGCTTTAAAAAATTGTTAAAACAAGTCCTACTTAATGATTTTCTCTCAATTAACATTTTCTGGTGAGTCATCATAATTTTCACCATTCTCATTATGGCCTATATACTAGAATTAATAAGTGTTTACAATGTGGTAGTACTGTGGAAAGTGCTGTAAACACAAATGCAAGTAAAAAAAAAAAAAAGACAATCTGTCTTCAGATAACTTACATTCTAATAGGGAAAACAACACATAAAAGGAAGTTGTAAGGGGAGAAAGGAACAAAAAAACCAAAACCCTACAGGGCTTGGTAGAGAAGTCTGGAATGTGCTTGGAGAGATGCCTTGCTGAGATGCTCTCCTTAAATCCAGGTTCTGGGAGAATTTCTGCCCATTGAGAGGGACAGGCTACTGGGTAAGTTCTTCTAGTGCATGAATTCCTAGATTAAAGTGAGGCTTCTGGAAGAAGAGGTGGTGTATCCTGGAGGTCTACTTGATTTTGGCTGTGATTTGATTTAAGCAGGTCTTTCATATGAAATTGAAACATTAGCAAAAATAGTTTGAAGTATAATTTTTATAAAACAGGAAAGGGCGGGAGTCAAAAGGAAAAAAATTTGAAAGTGGAGACTATATATTTACTGATGTTTACTTTTTTCTTTTCTTTCTACAGGTCTTATTCCTCTACTGGGAATTGATGTGTGGGAACATGCTTATTACCTTCAATATAAAAATGTTAGACCTGATTATCTAAAAGCAATCTGGAATGTAATCAATTGGGAGAATGTATCTGAAAGATACTCAGCTTGTAAAAAGTAGAGCAGTACTTTATTCACTGTTTAAATTTTTGCTCTTGTTGAAGCTATTTTTGTAGTGTGTGGCACCGTAATTTGTTAATGAGTTGTTATCCAGAACTCTTATATTACCTGTAAAAATGTGTGTATGTAAGCAAATTGTTTAATGCCATGAAAGATTTATTTTCAAAGCTTTTCTGTTTTGTGCAATAGTATGCATTATAACTAGAGATTGAGTGTGGGTCTTGTGAATATTTCAGATAACCTAGATGCTTAATGGACATGACTATTGTCTTGATTAGAAAAAGCCCAACAACACAAATAAGCACAGTCCAGAAGATCCATTCTTATGATAACTGCTTCCAGAGAAGCCTTTTAATCCGGTGGTATAAGAACTATAACACAATCAGTTCTTCACCTTGATTATCTAACAGTGAAGTCTATTTAAGAAAGTGATCTAGAATGGGGTTGGGGCAGGTAGGAGAGAATAAATTTCAAACAAAATAAAAAAAAATTAAAAAATTTCACTTGTAATTGGGAAATGTTTAGATATATTTAAAAAATAAAGTTCTAACAAAAACATTCCTTTTTGTACATGACTTTAAAATAATAGCTTTTTATTTTTCAAGATACATGCAAAGATAGTTTTCAATATTCAGCTATATCCTGTACAATTTCATGGAATACATGAAAGGAGCAAACTATGGAAAAATATATATGTACATATTTAGTATTGTGTTTTACAGGTTAAAAATTGTCCCCAATGTTTCTACTGCCTCTCCTATACAGCAAATAATCCAGCATAGGTTAAATATATACAATTCTTTTGAACATATTTCCACATTTATCATATTGTACAAGAAAAATCAGATCAAAAAAGAAAAAAAATTTAAAAAAGTAAGCAACAATAAAAAAGATGAGAATATTATGTTGTAATCTACATTCAGTCCTATAGTCCTCTGTCTGGATGCAGATGGCTCTATCCATCACAATTCTATTGGAATCTCCCTGATTTAATCTCATTTTTTAAAAGAGCCAAATTACATGATTTTTAAAGACAATTTTTTTAAATATAGGAGAGATTTTCCAGAATGTTGTAGAAAAAGGCTTCTTGAAGTGCAGGTTTGAATTCTCTGATAGGTTATTGTAATATCCAGGCTAGCTAGCTCTCTGGTGGGCCTCGGCATCAGCCTGAGGCCTTGGGCTTACTGGGGGAGTGAAGTGAAGGAGGCAGGAAAACAGACACTTGGATGGTCAAAGATGGAGTCTGGACTCTGGAGCTTGAAGTCTTCTCTGTGGCTGAGATCTGCAGCCCATAGAGCCCTCTGTCCCTGGGACTCCCTTAAATACTACACCACCACACCACGACTACATCACTACACCATACTGGGCATGCACAGCTGTAGAACATCACATCACCACATTACCCTAAGTATACGCCAACTAGATTGACCACATGTTACATCACTTCAAGTATGTGCTTAGAGAACCAACATCTCCCACCCATAGGTGCTTAACTACAAGTATCCTGCTGTCCTAGATTCAAGTACCCCCTTTTAGAGTGCCTGCAGCTACGGCTTATGTTATGGTTATCCTCACTTCCCTCTAGATTGAGCAAAAGTTTGTGTCTGACAGTATATACAAAATTCTGTCTCCAAACAGTCTTCCTGCCTCTGCCTTGAGAAAAGGAGGTAGGGTGCATTCTCTCTGGTTAGATTGCCATTGGTTTTTTCCCATTCCTCAAAGTTCAGTTTCCTTAGTATTCTGTTCATTTTTTCTAATGGCAAAGATGGCGTGGTTTTAATGTCATAATGTTACAGGATTCCTTTGTCTACGAATATCTTAGCAGTACATGGTATATGTCAGCATTGATTCTGACTGAATTAATGGCAGAACCTGTATTTTTCAAGGTCTGAGTGATCTTGTATTTTTTTTTTTCACTAATTAAGATCAAGAGCTCTCTTTTTCCATCTGCTGTTACTTTAAAGAGTTAATGGGGAAAATAAAGTAACATTACATTATAGTTACTGAAATATTTTTCAATGCAGCCATTTTTTTAATTAGTTAAAGTAGAAGGTTTACACTTTTGGCCATGTTACAAAATTTTGGAAGATTCTACAAGAATATTGATGTGTGGGATTTTGTGTGAATTTTAAAACATTTCTTTCATTTAATGACTAGGTCTTTGGAAATCACAGATACTTTGAGCTTTATTAAATTTTTGACTCCCAGTGAGCTCTGACCTCAGTCACATGAATACAGTTTGCCTTTACTTAGGCCATGTAAGGTGAGACGGAATTAAGGAAGTAATACAGAAAAATGGTCCTTTTTGACAAGTGGTCATTTGAATACAAGTAGCATCTAAAGATGAAATCTTGAGATAGCATTTTATGATACTTATTTCAGCATCAATTGGCTTAAAATAAGTTTTGAATGGCTAGTACAAGATGAAATCTTGAGATAGCATTTTATGATACTTATTTCAGCATCAATTGGCTTAAAATAAGTTTTGAATGGCTAGTACCTTAATATACTTGAAGTCACAAAATTTAGAATAAGTGGTTAGTAGTGACTTAACTGGAATATGAGTCCCAAGATTTGGTTATTCCTGTTATCACACATTTCAATAGAAAACTTCTTGGTGGATTCTTCTTGTAGAATCTTCCAAAATTTTGTAACATGGCCAAAAGTGTAAACCTTCTACTTTAACTAATTAAAAAAAATGGCTGCATTGAAAAATATTTCAGTAACTAATAATGTAATGTTACTTTATTTTCCCCCATTAACTCTTAAAAGTAACAGAAGATGGAAAAAGAGAGCGCTGATCTTCATTAGTAAAAAAAAAAAAAAAAAAGTACAAGATCACTCAGACCTTGAAAAATACAGGTTCTGCCATTTCATTTCAAGTACCTTCTGTGGCTTAAATCCCCTTTAACAACTTGCACTTAGTCCTGATCTTACAAGTTCTGGGTAATCAGTAGCTGCTTCTCAAAAGTTTGGCTCTTCTTTTGGCCGTTGATTTCCACAAGTACATTAAACATCTACTATGTACAAAGTTTTATGCTAGGTGGTGATGATTGATTTATTTATTTTAAAAGATATTCAGTTTTTGGCCTTGTTACACTCATAATCTGGAATAGGTTATGGCATTCAAGTACCTACATGAAAGGCAAATAGAAAACCAAGTGTTAAGTTATGTGAGGAAGGCTGGAAGGATTGTTATTGGCAGGCTTAAACGTCTGCCAGTATCCATCTTTTTAATTGACTCGTCCAAATCAGAGTAATCTCTGGCTTGAGAACAGAAATGTCAAAGGGTAAATTTAAAACACTTGTTTTCTGGAAGATTGCTTTTTCTTGGTGACCTCTTTCTAGGAATTATTGCTACAGTTCAGCAGATAAAAAAAGAGTGTATGCTAAAGGTCAGCTTTGTTCCTCACTTCAACTTTCAGGTTCTTGTTATGTATTTGACATAAGGAGAAATATTTCTGGGCAAGGTTCAAGACGAAGGATTCACTCAGTGCTTCTCAGGTTGAAATATTTAAAGCAAGTCATTTAACCCTGTTTGTCTTCATTTCTTCATCTATATAATGAGCTGGAAAAGAAAATGGCTAACCATTCCAATATAATTGCTAAGAAAACCCTAAATGAGGCCACAAAGTCACACATGACTGAAGAGCAACAAACATTTGATTCTGACGAGGGGAGCCTGAAACTGAATGGGAGACCCCGGTAACTCTGAAACTCCTTCAAGGAGAAAGTCTCCTTGAATCCTGGCCTCCGTAAAAGACCCTGCGGAAGGGAAACAGGATAAACAACTTCATTCTTGGGGCTTGGGGCCTGTGGCAAGAATGGGACAGTTTATTTCCTCTATCCCTGAAGATTTAACTTTAGGCTGTTTCTTAAAAAGCAGGGACAGATTCGGCTTAGGAGATCTCAAGATCAAAAAACTCATTTATTTTTGCAATACTGCTGGCCTAAATATCTCTTAGAGAACCAGGAAAAATGGCCAATTAATGGCTCAATCAATTACAACACTATTAAGGAATTGGACTCATTTTGCAGGAGACAAGGGAAATGGACTGAAGTTCCTTATATTCAGGCCTTTATGGCTCTGTCCCAAAACCCTAAATTAAGATTAAATTGCAGGATGTTGCTTGTCAAGTTTAATGGAGAGAAACTGAAGGTAGAAACCGACCTTTTAAATGATCCCCTCTTTTCCACTCCTTTAGGGGTGCAAGAAGTGACTGCCCCTCCCCACCCTGCGGCCCTCCGAATGCTTACACTCCAGAACTGCCCCCTTTTCAAAAACAGGACCTTGTGTCCCAAGATATCCGACTCCCCTCTCCTCCAGAGCCGAGTTCTGGGATTGCTCAGCCCCTGCTTCTTAGCCCTTCTCATAGAAGAAGTGGGATCTCTTTTTCCTTAACCTGATCCCTCCCACCTCCCTCTGGGGCCGGCCAACCCCAATGTCTCAGCCCTTTTCGTACTGAGAACGGAGCTCCCCTTTCTCCTCCCCAGGTTTGATTTGGCTATCTCTAAACTCTTCCCCTTGAGGGACGTTGCCGACCCTCGGGAGTGGAGGAGGGGAACGCTTAGAGTGCAGGTGCCCTTTTCCATGATGGATCTCTCCCAAGCTCAGGAAAGACTGGGCTGGTATTTTGAGGACCCCACCAAATATATTGAGAGATTTAAAGCCTTTACTCTCCAATGCGATCTGTCCTGGGGAGATATTAATATCATTGTCTCCTCTTGTTGTACCATAGGGGAGAAAAGGAGGATCTGGGACCTGGCCCAGAAGTTTGGGGATGATGGCTGCCTCCTCTCCTGCTAGATACCAACAAGGGGGCCACAGCTGTGCCCATCTCAGACCCCGGGTGCAACTACCAGGAGGGAAGCAGGGACAGGGAGACAAGAGAGCACCTACTAACCCGCCTCACTGAGGGCTTGAGGAAGAAGCAGGTTAGTTGTGACAAACTGAGGGAGATTACTCAAGCAGCTGAGGAGAATCCTGCCCTCTTTCAGGGCTCTGAGGAAATACTCATCTGGACCCCACTTCTCCAGAGGGGGCCACTGTCCTCCCCATGCATTTTATCAACCAGTCTGCCCTGGACATGAGACGGAAGTTACAGAAATTAGCTCTGGGGCCCCAGACTCCCATGACTCAGTTATTAGAAGTCGCTTTTGGGGTGTTCAATAATAGAGCCCAAGCTGCAGCAATGGAGGAGGATCGCAGGGCCAGAGCGAGAAACAAAGAGCAGGCCCAACTTTTAGCTGACGCTATTTCCCAAGAACACAGGGGGTCGTGCTTTAGGTGCAAAGGGCAGGGTCATTGGACACAAGCCCTCGGAAAAAGCCCCCAGGCCCTTGCACTAGATGAACTGGAAGAGGGACTGCCTCAAGCCTGGCCCTCCGGTCTCCTCAGGACCAGGAATGGCGGACCCCGGGGTTCAGCCAGGCCCCCCCTTACTCCATCAACACTGCTGAACCCAGGGTCACTTTGGACATAGCGGGCAAGCTCATCTCGTTTCTTTTTGATACGGGGGCTCTCTTTGGATTCTGCTCTCGAACTCTGGTCCCACTCGTGCCCACCTTCCCTCTCCTGCCCCCCAAGGTAATGGGAATTGAAGAGAAACTCCAGAACTGTTTGGAGACTTTCCCTCTGCCTTGCCAGCTCGGGGACCTATTGTTTCCACACTCTTTTCTAATAATCCCTTCCTGTCCCACCCCATTATTGGGTGGGACCATCATTCACTTGATGGTGAAGCTGGGGGCCCAATTCTTTCTTCTCAAACCTCCAAAGGACCTTTTTACTTCTTTCAAGGCCCTTCCATATTCCCTGTGAAATCTGGGAGGAACTCTGCCAGAGACTCTTCTGTGTGGGATTCCCTGGTTCTGGGAGAGCCACGCTCGCCACCCCAGCCCTCATTAAGCTGCGAGGATACTAGTGTTTTTCCTCATAGATGGCAATACCCAATTAAACTTGAAGCTAGAAAGGCATTACAACCTCTGAAAAGTTCCTTAAGTTTAAACTCCCAATTCCCTGCCAGTCTCCCTGCTGTACTCCAATTCTTTCTGTTAGAAAAGCAAACTGAGACTACCGCATGGTGCAGGATCTCAGGGCAATTAATGAAGCCGTCATTCCAATCCATCCCTTAGTGCCCAATTCCTGTACGATCCTCACCCAGATTCCCGGAAATACACAGTGGTTTTCCACCCTGGATCTTAAAGATGCCTTTCTCTGCATTCCTTTGTACCAAGACTCCCACTTTCTCTTTGCTTTTGAATGGCCTAAGCCAGGAGAACTTCCCCATCAATTAACTTGGACTGTTCCACCCCAAGGCTTTCGAGATATCCCACACCTGTTTGGGCTTAGATAAAGACTGAAGAGAACTAGAGCTGCCCGGAAACAGCCTTATCTAATATGTGGGCGACATTTTGCTCTGCAGCCCCACCAGAGAGAGTTTCTGACAGCAGCCATAAAGACCATACATTTTCTAGCTTCAAGGGGCTGTAGGGTCTCCTTACTAAAGGCCCACAGCCTGCCAGTCTGTCAAATATTTGGGCCACAATCTCACCTCTCGCTCTCTGAGGAGAGAAAACAGCCTTTTTTAAGCCTCCCAGACCCTGCCTCAAAGAAGCAATTGCGTACCTTTTTAGGCATGGCCGGCTTCTGCAGGATCTGGATTCCCAATTTTGGGATTATTGCCAAACCCCTCTCTGATTCTATTCAATCTTCCTCTTGAATGGGGACCTGATCCAGCCAAGGCTTTTAAAACCCTGAAAGCCAAACTGACCTCTGTGCTTGCCCTTGCCCTCCCTGACTTACAGAAACCTTTTACCCTGTATGTGGAGGAGAGGCGTGGGCAGGCTTTGGGAGTCCTTACCCAGCCTCTAGGATCTGATCCCAGGCCCGCGGCTTATTTCTCAAAGAATGGACTCTGTTTCCCTCCGATGGCCTTCCTGTCTCAGAGCAGAGGCTGCCACAGCTCTTTAAATGGAGGAAGCCTCCAAACTGACCTTGGGTCAGCCATTAGAGGTTCTAACCCCCCCAGAGCATTCTAGAAGTCAAAGGGCATCAGTGACTTGCGAGTGGGAGACTTACTTGATACCAGGCTCTCCTACTAGATACCCCCAATCTGACTCTCTGAGTCTGTCACACTCGTCTCCCTGACATCTCTCAACCAGAAGAGATTGTCCATAATTGGGAGGAAGTTATAGATTCTCTCTGCTCCAGCAAATCTGATTTAAGGGAAATCCTCAGGGGTCCTCAAACTTTTTAAATAGGGGGCCAGTTCACTGTCCCTCAGACTGTTGGAGGGCCGGACTATAATAAAAACAAAAACTTTGTTTTGTGGGCCTTTAAATAAAGAAACTTCATCGCTCTGGGTGAGGGGGATAAACGTCCTCAGCGGCTATATCTGGCCCGGGCGTAGTTTGAGGACCCCTGTGCCTAGAGAGAACCCAGAAAGGGAGTGATTCACAGATGGCCCATCTTTCTTGAAAAGGGGAGAGAAAAGCAGGATATTCAGTGGTGTCTCTTCACAGCATCCTGGAGGTTAGGCCATTGCCTCCTGGGACTTCATAGCCCTAACCAGAGCTTTAGAACTGGGGAAGGGGATGAGAGTCAACATCTACACTGACTCCAAATATACTTTTCATATCTTGCATGTTCACGGACTGATTTGGAAAGAAAGAGGCTTGTTGATAGCAAAAAACAAAAAACAAAAACAAAAAACCTCTCCTATTAAACAGGTGGGGAAAATTCTGCATCTATATTGCAAGCTGTCCATGAACCCAGGGAGGTCTGGGTCATATTCTGTAAAGGACAAGAGAAGGGAGATTCACTTCAGGCTAAGGGAAACAGGCTGGCAGATTCAGCTGCTAAAGCTGCTGCCCTTTCACCATTGACTGTAGTCCCTTTAATTCCCCAGCTCCCTGATTCCTTTACCCCTTCCCATAACTCACAGAAAAAAGCTCTAGCAAAGGAACGGGGTGCACCCTTTCTCCCTCTGATTTGTTTCAGGCGCCCTTAGACACCACTTAGTCCCAGAGGCAAGTCAGTGCAAACTGATCTCTGGTCTGCACCAGGCCGGGCCCCTGGGAGAAATGCCCTCGGGCCCCTGGGAGAAATGCCCTCGGGCCCCTGGGAGAAATGCCCTCGGGCCCTTGGGAGAAGTGCCCTTGGGCCCCTGGGGGAAATGCCCTCAGGCCCCTGGCGAGAAGCGTTTTCACTGGGAGACACATTCAGGCTGCCCACTCTGTGCCCAGGGGAATCCTGAGGGAGCCGTTACGCCCCACCTCTCCTGAAGCCAGTCCAGAGGAGAGGCCGTACCCGGGGAGGATGGGAACTGGACTTCCTGCACAGGCCTCCGGTGGAGGTTTAAGCTGCTTCTGGTGTTTGGGGACACATTCACTAAGTGGGCAGAAGCTTCTCCTTCCAGGACCGAGAAGGCCATGCGGTAGCTAAGTGCCTGCTGAAAGAGATGATGCCGGGCTTTGGCTTGTCCAGCTCTTTACAAAGTGATAACGACTGGCCTTCATTTCTCAGGTAACCCAAGGGGTCGCCCTGGCACTTAACATCACCCACCCCCTCCACTCTGCCCCGCGTCCTCAGGCCTCGGGGAAGGGGGAGAAGATGAACCACATAGCAAGTCCTCACTAAGTTGTGCTTGGAGACTCATGAGGACTGGATAAAAAATCTCCCATTAGGACTCCTTAGAGTCAGAATTGCCCCCCGGAGACCACCAAGCTGGGCCCTTTTGAACTCCTGTATGGCCGGCCTCTCCTAACTGCTGCCATTTTTGTGGGCCCAGAAGAACATCTGGTCACTCAGTTTGCTCACAGCTTGGGGCAGTCCAGAAGGCCCTTTCTGAACATGCAAACAAGCGTCTCCCTAAGCCTACAGATGCTCATGCTCAGGTGGACTCCCTTTAAATTCTGGGGACCTGGTGTATATAAAAACCTGGAAGCCCCAGGGATCCCCGACCCTTTAGGTGTACAGTGGAAAGGCCCTTACAAGGTCATTCAGTTAAACTGGACTCCCATTTCTAGAATTAAAGATGCTGCATTTGTTACCTCTTTTTCAGATACCCCAGAGTAATCCTGTGAGCCCATAGAGGACCTGAAGTTTCTCTTCCGCAAAACTCCTGGAAAAGCCCTGGAGAAAGAAGGCTCTCACTCTCATCTCCTTCCTTCCTCGTTATGAGGACTCTACTCCTGATACTCTCTCTCCAGCTTTCCTGGTCTTACTCCGTGGGCCCTCACCGGTGGGGTGACAACTTCCTGGGCAGACTAGGGGACTCTGCGGGGATTGGGGTGTCCAGGCTTGTTGGGGGTGCCATCACCACCCTCGGGGGGCCCACAGATGCAGCCTAATTCACTCTTTGCCAAGGTCCCATTCCCACAGGTCACATCTGCTCCCTGGATGCCACCCCTTCGTGCTAGCCAATCCCCAGGGGAATACTCTGACCCCACTGTCCCCTGCTTCCTGGCTGGGAAGGATCTCATCTATACATCGCCACACCACAGAGGCAGTGGCTGTCACCGTGGCCCACAATGGCCACGTTCCCATCCCTGACGTGGGGACCCTGACCTGCACCACCAACACTGTGGGGGCCAGCGAGGGTGACCCCTCTCAGGCCTGCCGCAGTTTCACCTGGGCAGCAGCTGCCCAGGTGGGTCACAGGCCACGTGCACTTATGATTATGCAGCTCCCCAGGGAGTAACTGCAGGGAACCCATTCCGGGATTACTCTGGCTTGCTCACCCACAAAGCTTCTATAGCTCCTTCCTTAAAGCTTCTCCATAGCCTCCCCATTGATAAGATGTTATGCGACTACAATCATCCCTGGGGACAAGCAGCCAGGAGACTGCTACAAAACCTGACCTCAGGTGCCATCTGTGCACCTAAGGGATGTGCTTTTCTCTGAAAGCAAGTCCTCCATTCCACCTCAATGTTTGTGAGGGGCTCTGTTAGGAGAAATGCCTCTGGGACCCTTCCCCACCTGTAATTCTCTCCACTCGCTCCTTAACACCTTTTAAACACTGGAGGTAGGACCCTCTAGGCTACTTAAGTGCTCCTTTCACTGTATATTGTGCCACAGTTCCCTTTTGATGTCCTTACCTAGTTTCCCCATTGTCCTAGTTATTCTGCCTCAGGTTATAACCTTTCCCTCTTCATGTTCGATGAGATAAAGGTTTTATATCTTTAGGCTATGATCATTCCTTCTTAATGTTTGACAGGATAAAGGTCTATCCATTTTAAACATCATTAGAATATCAGTGACCTCCCTCCATTGTGTCATCCTAGGGGCCTCCCTCCATTAGGTTATCCCTACCCAAGTACCTCCCCCATTATGTCATTGTTCTTGTTATCCTATAAAAGAGTCTTGCTGTCTAATGCTCAAGGCTGGATTCTTTGAGACGATAGTCCCATTTAGCCCTGGACCAACTATGGATCCATTTGGTCCCAGTAAATCTCTCCATTTAATAAACTATTAAATTGGTCTCTAATCTCTGTTTTGCTCAGTTTCTCCGGCATTACAATAGAATGCCAGTACCTCAGACACAGCCCCTACTCCTTCAAGGAGACAAAATCGGGGATTTGGGGAAAATGTTCTGTGGTACTTACAGAAGGGCAGGCACTTCAATGCTGGTGCCCTTGGTAGGGTGCTTAGGGCCCTACCTAACGGCCACCATCAACCAGCTGGCTAACAAAACCTGTGTACTCTCTCTGGGAGATTCAAGAATCCCTGGACTCTCTGGCCAGCATGGTTTTAGAGAACCCTGTGGCCTTAGATTATCTCCTTGCTTCTAGTGGAGGTGTCTGAACCCTGGTCAATACCTCTTGCTGAATGTATATTAACAATCCTAGAGAGGTCGAGCTTCGTACTGAGAGAATTTTACAGAAAGCTGCCTGGATGCCAGACTTTCAGGAAAAAATCCTTACCCCTTGCCCCTCCTCTCCCCCCCATCTTCGTCTGGGTGGGGTTCCTGGATATAGTCTCTATTAACCCCTGTACTAACTCCACTTCTAATAATTATCTTTTTACTCATATTTGGCCCCTGCATTTTCAGACTGCTCATGAGATTTATTTCTTCTAGGCTTCGAGCTGCAAATTTTCAACTGCTCCTGCAGCCTGGAGACTCTGGGACAACTGATGGGGACATCCCCTCCCCCAATGCTTCTGCTGCTATTTTCAGATCTTATGTTTCCCCTCCTGGCATGAACCCCCAAATGAACTAGGGAGATTGCTCTGACCCTTCCAGCTTGAAGAAGTTTCAGAAGAAGAGACCTTCGCCCTTTATTCCAAATGAATTTAGGGGTGGTTGCTTGAGGAGGGGATGATGAGGGGAGCTTGAAACTGAAGGAAAACCCCGAAACTCTCTCTGTGAAGCTCCTTAAAGGAGAAAGTCTCCTTGAATCCTGATCTCTGTAAAAGACTCTGCCTGAGGGAAACAGGATAAACAGCTTCATTCTGTTATCCTGAGAGACAGGGCACCATCCCCGGTGATAACACTCACTACTGATTAAGCTCTCTATAGAGAGAAAGATTAGTCCAGAGACACTCATTAAATTCCAAAATTCTCTATTCAAATTTCAAGCTCTAGGATCTGCCCATAAAACTAAATACCATCAACAAACCCCTTCACAAAATCTCCTGATTATACTAGGGGCTTTTGTCCACTAAAAGAGTCTTTTCTTAGTGAAATTCAGAAATTAACTTTCCTATTCTTTACCACAGATAACTGGGGTTCATGAATTCTTGTCACAGGGACTCGCCTCAATCCCTGTTTCTTTCTTTTCCTCCTTCTCCAAGGTTCACATCTCATCAATTCTAATGGTTGTCATCAAGATTGAGCAATTAGTAGTACTTAAAATTCCCACCTTTTATCTTCAGATTGAGAGAGAAAAAAATGGTAGTCCCACAGGTGGTTTTCATTTTAACATCTTAATTTTATATGTTGATTTTAAACTCTGCCTTTGGTCAAATGTGTGATGCACATTTGATTAAATGTGCATCAAATTAAATATATGCTTCAGGGTATCTTTATAACAGAAAACTTGGGCCTCTGAAATGTGTATGGTACTGTAGTATTCCAGGTGGCATTTTCCATTAACCCAGCTGGATCTCCGAATGTGGATTGGAACTCTGTGATCCATGCCTGTTTTTTTTTTTTTTTTAAACCAAGAGCCAGTTAAGATAGAGCCCCTGAATGGGGATAGGAACTTGTGAAAGTGCTTGACTCTACATCCCTATTGGGAAGAGGACTAATCCTGAAAGTTAGGAAAATATACAGTGATCAATTTTGATGGACGTGGCTCTCTTCAACAATGAGATGATTCAAACCAGTTCCAGTTGTTCAGTGATGAAGAGAGCCATCTCTACACCCAGAGAGAGGACTGTGGAAACTGAGTATGGATCACAACATAGCATTTTCATTCTTTTCATTGTTGCTTGCTTGCATTTTATTCTGCTTTTTTTTTAAACTGGTCTGATTTGCTTTTTCTTGTGCAATACAATAATTGTATATAGATGTATACATATATTGGATTTAACATATATTTTTACCATGTTTAACATGTATTGGAGTACTTGCCATCTAGGGGAGAGCTTGGGGGAAGGGAGGGAAAATTGGAACACAAAATTTTGGAAGGGCTAATGTTGAAAAACTGTCTAGGCATATGTTTTGAAAGATAAAAAGCTTTAATAAAAAAATAAAGAAAGTTAGAAGACTGGTCCAATCAGTGATTAAAGTTTGGTAAGAAATAAAGCAGAGAATGTCCTTTTATCTGATCAAAAAACCCCAAAAAACCAGGAGAGGAAGATCCTCAGGTATTTTAACCAATATAGAAACAATTGCTGTTTATATTCACTCTGAGCCAATTAGGGCCCAAACAATGACAAAGTGAGACTTGACCTGGGATCTGTTCTTGGTTGATCAATGAGAGCCAAAGTGATTTAGTTTTAAGGCATTGTCCTAATGATGTGGGTGTGGTCCTTTTAAGATTCCTTTCTTTCTGATTCCCAACCCTTCCTAGTTGATGTAATTATCAATCCAGGACCTTTGATTCACTAATCCTGGTCCTTTTGAATTCCAATAGAAGATCTGGGCCTGTCCCAGCCCCACCCGGATCTGAACCAACTTGGGACTCCACCCATAGGCCCCTCTAGCTAAATCTCCCATTATAAAAGAGCCAAGCTGGGACCCCCTCTTTGCAGAGGTCCCAAACATGGCAGCCTCACGCCTGGCATATCAGGACTTTCTGTCCACTGGAACCCTGTTTCCAGTGCCCTTCTTATCTCTGCCTTCATCTATTTCCTTAACTATACTTTAAACTTACTTCCAAACCCCATAATAAACCTCTTTTATCAATCTAGATTTTCAGGCCTATAAATTCCTTTATTGGGGACTCTCACGCCGCTACTAGACTTTATTTAGCTCTGTATCCTTGCGCTGAATCCAAAGGGGTTGCAGGGGAACTCTCTGTACCCTGAACCTGCCACTAGACCTCAATTAAACCCTAATTTCATTTAGGTCCCCTCATCATATTTTTTTTTTTTTTCATTTTAAAAACTTTAATGAATTCTAAACCTTCATGTAAATTAGCACAGTGCAATAGTACCCAGCTTTGGGAAAATAAATTAAGACCAGTCTAAAAGTAAGCACACTATTAATGATCAAAAACAACCTAAGTTTTTGACATAATGTTAAAATAGTGAACCTGCATAGTCTCAAGATTCATTGTTATTAAGTGGGGGGAAAGGCCAAAGAAAATTGTATATTGTACCAGTTGATTTTCACTTGATTGTGAGGCAGCTCTGAACTTTTTTTTTTTAAATAACTTTTTATTGACAGAACTCATGCCAGGGTAATTTTTTTAAATTTAATTTTATTTAATAATAACTTTGTATTGACAGAATCCATGCCAGGGTAATTTTTTACAACATTATCCCTTGCACTCGCTTATGTTTCGATTTTTCCCATCCCTCCTTCCACCTCCCCCGCCCCAAGATGGCAAGCAGTCCTATATATGTTAAATATGTTGCAGTATATCCTAGATACAATACATATTTGCAGAACCGAACAGTTCTCCTGTTGCACAGGGAGAATTGGATTCAGAAGGTAAAAATAACTCGGGAAGAAAATCAAAAATGCAAATAGTTCACATTCGTTTCCCAGTGTTCCTTCTTTGGGTGTAGCTGTTTCTGTCCATCATTTATCCATTGAATCTCAGTTAGGTCTCTTTGTCATAGAAATCAACTTCCATTAGAATACATCCTCGTACAATATCATTGTTGAAGTGTATAATGATCTCCTGGTTCTGCTCATCTCACTCAGCATCAGTCCATGTAGGTCTCTCCAAGCCTCTCTGTATTCATCCTACTGGTCATTCCTTACAGAACAATAATATTCCATAACATTCATATAAGGGGTAATTTTTAAAAAAAATAACTTTTTATTGACAGAATCCATGCCAGGGTAATTTTTTACTGCATTATCCCTTGCACTCACTTATGTTACGATTTTTCGCCTCCCTCCCTCCACCTCCTCCCCCAGATGGCAAGCAGTCCTTTACATGTTAAATAGGTTATAATAGATACAATATATGTGTGCAGAACCGAACAGTTTTCTTGTTGCATAGGGAGAATTGGATTCAGAAGGTATAACTAACCTGGGAAGGAAAACAAAAATGCAAGCAGTTTATATTCATTTCCCAGTGTTCTTTCTTTGGATGTAGCTGCTTCTGTCCATCATTGATCAAGTGAAACTGAATTAGCTCTCTTTATTGAAGAAATCCACTTCCATCAAAATAATCCTCAAACAGTATCGTTGTTGAGGTATATAATGATCTCCTGGTTCTGCTCATTTCACTCAGCATCAGTTCATGTAAGTCTCGCCAGTCCTCTCTGTATTCATCCTGCTGGTCATTCCTTACAGAACAATAATATTCCATAACATTCATATACCACAATTTACCCAGCCATTCTCCAATTGATGGGCATCCATTCATTTTCCAGTTTCTGGCCACTACAAACAGGGCTGCCACAAACATTTGTGCACATACAGGTCCCTTTCCCTTCTTTATGATCTCTTTGGGGTATAAGCCCAGTAGAAACACTGCTGGATCAAAGGGTATGCACAGTTTGATAACTTTTTGAGCATAGTTCCAAATTGTTCTCTAGAATGGCTGGATGTGTTCACAATTCCACCAACAATGTATCAGTGTCCCCGTTTTCCCACATCCCCTCCAACATTCCACATTATCTTTCCTTGTCACTCTAGCCAATCTGACAGGTGTGTAGTGGTATCTCAGAGTTGTCTTAATTTACATTTCTCTGATTAATAATGATTTGGAGCATCTTTTCATATGTCTATAAATAGTTTCAATTTCTTCATCTGAGAATTTAGACCTCATCATTAACCTGTAAACCCCAAGGTATCTGGCAAGGTTTTAACAGATCCAAATTTATATTCTGGGCAGAGCACTAGCAGGTAGGGCTATGATCTCCTACGTCAGTGGTTCTCAAACTTTTGTTTTCAGTATCTTTATCCTATTAAAAATTATTGAGGATCTCTCCAAAGTGTTTTTGTTTATCTGGGTTATATTTAAAGACATTTTCCATATTGGAAATAAAAACCATTTTTGAATTTGTAGACCCTCTAAAAGGGTTTCAGAGATCCCCAGGATTCTCTAGACCATACTTTGAGAACCACTGTCCGATGTGGACAGAGAGAAGGAAGGAAAAAGGAAAACAGAAAGGAAAGGAATGAGCTGTTAAGCAACTGCCCAGTTCCATCTAGGACCCAGTGGGGCAGCTCCTGCTCTTACTAACAAAGGCTGTTGTTTGTCCTTCCTTCTCGAATAGGACAATGAAATCAGGGAGATGAGGCCATGACATTCAAGTGAGTTGGATTTAAGTGAGGGAGGGGCCCTTGCCTTCTTGGCCCCCTAGGTCCCACTTCAACAAAGGCCCACTTAAATTCAACGAAATTCTTCTCCTGTCCTTGCCTCTTCCTATGGCCTACCTTGCTACCATCTCCAACTGTGGCAGCTGGCTATGCAAAACAAAAGGGAGCATGAATAGAATGTTTTAAAGTTTTCAAACTAACTCGCGTTAGCTTATTTGATCACAACAGCCCTTATGAGGTAGGGCCTATTATCCTCATTTTACAGATGAGGAAATTGATGCAGGGAGGTTAAATGACTTGGCCGGTTTGCAAAATTGGACTTCTGAACATTTATACAGTTGTCTTCACCACTGAAAGCAAATTGAGGCTCTATGATGCCAGTCCAAAACTTAGAGATAAGATTTTCCCATAGACTCTCAATTTGTAAAGCTATTTTTAAATGCTTTTTTGAATGTACCTTGAAAGGAGAAAATAGTCTTAATCCAGCAGTTTAATCAGAGGCTCATTGAATACTCTCCATGTGTTCCCTTGCAATTGTCATACTTATTTAAAATTGTCATAATTTAAGATGATAAAAAGGATTTGAGGAATAATCAGATTTTTTTTTTTTTTTTGTACTTTCTGCTTTTTCTACGTTGGCAAACCAACTAGTGGGGACTAAAAGAAGTACATTTCTGTGGTTTTGTTTTTGTTTTTTATTTTTAATTCACAGAACAAAGGAATATACATTTTTTTAATCATTGGGAGATATGTGTTAAGAAAAGTGGATTTTTTTCTTTCTCTAGATATCTAGACTATAACCAGTAGGTGGTAGTATTTGTATTTTTAAATTTCACTCAATGAAATCTACACCAGGAATAAAATGTAGCATTTCTTGTCCAGCTCAGTTTTTAAATTAGGATGGGATGATACAGACAAAAATGGCAAAAGATAAAAAAATGTGGATGGGTTACATCTGCTGTAATGGAGGAAGTGCCCATATTAATTAGATTACAGATCCTTTGAAGAATTTAAAGAAGCAGAGTTAGCCCAGAATAGGGTTTATCATTACTTTAAAATCATTCATAAGAAAAAAAAAAAAAAAAAAAGCATGGATGCTTTAAATGGCCTTTTTGTTCATAGGTGTGGCTAAATAGCTAGCTAGAAGTTTTTTTAGCTTATTACATTATGTTCAGGTAATATTTTAAGTTGTTCTTGCCTGTTTATATAAATCAACTTTAATTCATTATTACAACTATGTCCTCATATTAGTTGGCAATGCAACAGTTACTTTTTGCCTGCTAACCATTTTTCCTTTGGAGAGAACATTTAAATCTTTTGGGGAAGAAGATACAGTATGAAATGACAAAAACTGCTCTTCTACATGCAGCAAATGTATTTTATATCATTAAATCAAAATTCGCAGTTCTGGATTTTCTGAACCAAATAATAGACACAATATTAGGAGAGCCTCGGTGGTTGTCACATTGGACTTATAAGAATGTAATTTTTAATAAAGAATTTACTTCCACTTTTATATTTTTCTACATAATTGACGTTCAATAACTCAATGTTTTAAATGACTGGTGTTGAGGTTGAGAAGGGGGACCCCAAAAGTCACAGACTGGTGTTGCGAGATGTCTCAAAAGAATTTGCAGGCTTGAATCCATTTCCCAGTCAAGGGGCAAAGTTTATTAAAAGCAATTACAGAATTTTAAGTAGAATCCAGCAAAGAGACTGAAGCAAGGAGATATACTTATACAGCTTTCAAGCATAGATAAGTCTAGGAAGTAATCTCCGGATGAATTAAGGGTTTTCTTCAGATAGATGGGATGTGCTCAGTTTCCTGAGGCAGATTCTAAAGCCAGAAGACCAAGGACTCATTAGAACAGAAGCCCCAAGTTTAGAGGACCCCCAAATCACATTGTAGCACTAGTATGTTAAAAGTATTAGATATAGTTTCTGCCTTCAAGGAATTCATGGTCCATTATTGACCAGAGTTTTTAAAGGATAGAGAACAATTTGAGACATATGTTTTAATATGTTTGTTATGGTTCTTAGCATGCTGTGGATTTGTTCAGAAAAAATTTTTTAAGTACTTAGAACACTTCCTTGGGGAGGAAAGGAGAGGAGAATGATGGAAAGCCTGTTACCACCTCTCCCAATTCCCCATTCTTCCAACTTTGTAGCAGGTACATATATCTTACGATTGCTCCTGATTTCTGTCAGCCAGGATGACTCTTTTATTTGGCTGTTGAGTCAAAACTCAACAGACACACTAAAGGCACAATTCCTACCCTTTGGTCTCTTTTTAATATTGGCCTTGAAGTATAAGAATGACTCTGAACTCTGGAGGTTTGGTGGGGAATTATACCTTTCCTCTCACCTGTAAGATGATGGCATCCTAGGCAAGTTTGTGCCTGAAATGGGGCTGCCTCCTGCTTGTGTTTTTTCTTTCACATAGGGCCTAGTGAGATCTCAAAGGGCAACTGGTGTCTTCCCCTTTTCAGACACCTAAGCATCAGTTGCAGCAGATGTAGTAGAGTCAGAGTTCCTTCCCCTACCCCCAATAACTGAAGTCCCCTAAGGGCTACGTCATTGTCTCTAATAATCTGGAGAATAGACCAGTTTTATTTGTTACCCTTTACCTTCTCTTCTAGGTTACAGATCAACCTACATTTTGAGTACATAGTCACTTGTCAAGGCAGAAATGTAAGTATCAACCACTCAGCAGTGATCACTGAAGAATTTACTTTGCCTTTCCTAAGGACTAGAAACGTGATTCTCTTTCTTATTAGTGGCTTCTGAGGAGAACTGCTGTCACTAACTACTTTTAGGTGATTTCAATTCTAGAGTTATCATTTTTTTTCTTACTTCTTTAGAACCTCAACACTTTGACAGCCATGCCTGATTTCTTTATTTTTCTCATTAGACTCTTATCTTTTTTTTTTTTTTTTTACTAATTTTTTTGATAAACTGTCTTATTTAGTTTAACCAATAACCTTTTTTATTTTTAAAAATTCTTTATCTTTCAGTTTGTTACCTTCCATGTTGAGGCCTTTACCTTCTGTTTTTCATTTTTCTTCTCAGATCCTTTTACTTGAATCCCTTTTTCCTTTCATAGCCTTAATCTTGATTTTTTCTTTAGTGTTTTTCATCTACTGTTACTCTACCTTACTTCCTCTTTCTACTTTTTCATCTCTTCTCCTTTAGCTAAATCTCTTCTCCAACTTTTCAAAGTCTCAAATTTGCTCCCTTTAGTTCATTCTTAGATGTGTGGAATTAATTGAGTGAAGACACTCTCATGGGAATATAATCTTAAACTATAACTTAATTGTGACTTGAGACTTTATAATAACAAATAGAACTATAACTAAAAAAGTTGCAGTTGTTTGTTCCCTCTTGTTTCCCACTACCTCTTAATTAACATTTAAGTACTTCTTTTAAAGGTGATGATGGCTTTGAATTCTCTTATCCTACTCTTACCCTGGATTTAGGATGTAAGCCTGGACTCCCTCAAAAAATGGGAGAAAAGATCAAGGTGGGAAGGTGGCATTTCTGTTCCATTTAATCTTGTGTTTTTCAGTTTTTATTTTACATTTCTTTATTGACAAACACCTTGTCAGATGGGAGATACCCTTTCTCACAAGATTGAAATAAACCCCTTTTTGCTTTTTTTTCTTTTTTTACTGTGAGAGCCTGTTTTTGTGGTCAATATTGTTCCATTCACAGACCTTTACAATCGTGTAAAAGTCTTCATGTTGTCATGATTTGATAACACTAAAATAATTTTGCAATGTTTGAGAAACTTCAGGCAGATAAAGGGAAAGATGAATCCATACTCCTTTTGCTGGAAAGTACTTTGAAAGTTTATCTAATGATGCTTGAGCCAAAATAGACACCTACATGGAGGCAGACCATCTGGCTCCCACTATCTTATTCCAATAAAACCCTGAAATTTGACCCTGATGGAATACTTATCAAAAAATCCAATGAGAAATTATAGTAATTGACTTCTACCCCCAAACTGCACAAAGATCATCCAGAAGCCCATTGGCAATAGGAAATAGGGCTGGCCATTTCCAGTATTCAAATTGTAGCAAATCCAATATTAGTACAGACATGTAAGCAAACAGTTTCCCACTGTGACTGCTGATGGGTCGGAGATACAAGTGCTTGGAAAGCTCTGTGTACAGAAACAGCAAAGGCAGAGAGCTTTTCTCAGAAAGCCCCAGGATTGTCAGAAAGTCCTCGGGGTAGGGATCTTGGAAGCCATTAGTATTTGTAGCAACCACAGGGTGCCCAGTTTTCAGACTGAGACAGCTCAGTGCCCAGGGCTCTTGAGTCCCTAAGACTTTGAATATCCTGTACTCCAAACCTCAAAAGATCCCCCAAGACTTATCATTTCTACATTCACAACTTCTCTCCTATATGTCTTCTATTAACTCACATGGCCATTTTGCACATTCTGGTGCAGGTCTTTGTCACTCAGAATGATGCAATAGTTTTCTGGTTTCCTTGTCAAAAATCTCTCCTCAGTCTAGTGCCAACTTCCTTTTAGCTGCCAAATGATATTCCATCAGTTCATTCATCCATCTGATGTAATTGAACTGTGTTCCCCTAATCTTTGGAGGGGTGGACCTGGATTAGGAAAACTACTTGGTTCCCAGGGGAAACTCCCACCTCCAAATGATCTGGGAATCACTTTGGTCTGGGAAACAATCACCATCCTCATTGATTTGGAAATTAGCCCCTAATCACTCCCTAACTCCAAACCATAGAAGGCTAAATAAAATTCAAGACTCTGTATCCCAAACTTGGCTATCTTCCTAATCAGGAAAAAGGCACTGAGAGGAAAAGTTTCTCAGTGAAAGTAAACCCTTCTTGCCAAAAACCTCCCTTGTAGACTGGGACACAAAACTTGTGACACCCGCCTGGGGATCCCCATCGCTGTTAGGGTATCCTCATCCCTCAAAATGATGCAGTTCTAGTGGAATTGGGGTGGGGAATCCCCTCTGCTCGGCACACAGGTTCAACGTGAAAAGTCTGAATGGCAGAAAAGGAAAGTTTATTGTTCACTAAGAAGGAGCTCTCTTTCAATTGACATTTGGCAAGAGATGGATTCACAAGTCATGATTATATGGGGTACTTCTTGCCCTGGGACTGGGAGCTGTCAGAGCTAATCAATAAAGGACCATTAGACAGAGATCTCCAATTAAATAAAATCATTTTGAAGGCTTTTTCCCTGAAGGGGATCTGGGCCACTCCCACAAGATCTCAGTTTCAGTCGGGGGGTGGGTTGGGAGGGATGCTTTGACCAAGATCTCCAATTGAATGAAGCTACTTAACTTGGGAAGGGCTTGTCTGGGTTTGGGAGTATCCAGGCCCCTCCAAAGATTACATCATTTTCCCCCAAAAGATCTCAGTTTACATCAATTGTACTGGAAAAAAAGAAATAGATTTTTAATGTCCTATAAGACTTTCAAGCATTTCTGATGAAAAGACTAGAGCTGCGTAGAAACTTTGAAATACAAACATAAATGCAAATATGGAATAGTTATCAGTATCAAGAGGGGGATTTAATAAATTGATGAAATCATGGCTCATAGGATTTTAGAATTAGAAGAGAACTTAGATATCTTTTTGAAATGCTCAAATGAGTAATTATTATGTATTTTAAATAACAATAGCATTAGGTTTCAATTTATTTAGTTTGTATTTTACTGTTTTATTGAGAATTATTCCTTATTTTGTTTATTTGATTATTGGTATTGGTTAAGATTGCTTTAAAATTATAATAATAAACTGTTTAAAAATAAATATACATGTGTATAGTGCATTTTTTGGAGCTCTCCCAAAAGGGCTTAATCACAGGTTAGAGAAGACTGAGATGTGACTACCTGTAGGCAGGCAAGTCCCTTATAAGGTCCTTTTTAGTTCTTTAGGCCTTCACATTTTTTATTTTTCAGTTGTTTCATTTGGGGTTTTCTTGGTGAAGATACTAGAGTAGTTTGCTATTTATTTCTCTAGCTCATTTTTACAGATGGTGAAACTGAGGCAAATAGGATTGAGGCTTGCCCAAGGTCATACAGATAGTAAGTGTCTGAGGCTGGATTTGAACTTGGGTCTTCCTGGCACCAGGTCTGACACTCTATTTGCTGTGTCACTTACCTGCCCATTCCAGACTTTACCTAAGGCAAATTATCCAGATTGCTTTTTGTCTCTAGGACTTAGAGAGTTTTTTAGGTGGGAGAAACCCAGTTAGGGAAGATACTAAAAGAATGAAACTTGATAGACCAAAGGATAGAGAATGGTGGAGGTGGGAGCCAGAGCTATTTCCCCACCTGGAGCCTAGGTACTGAGCTGTGCCATTTGCTGGGGGGGAAAGAAGGGGGAGAATGAGCTGAATACTATTGGACATTAAATACTGCTCAGTGACAGAGGCAAGCGACAAGGAACCAGGGTCACTGGACAGTGACCTTGTGAGATGTAGGAATGGGTTCTGTGTTAAGATTGCCTCAGGGAGACTTTTCTCTACCTCTTTCCTCCTGGGCACTGGAGATTTATTTATCTGTTAGTCAACCTTGATTACTTTCTTGTTTCACCTGTTTCCTGATGGAGAAGCCAGATGCACTGCTCTTGAATCACCTCCATCATTTTGCAACATTTAAAAAAAAAATCCAAACCACTATTTTCAGAAACTGTGCAGTTATCCCATCCACATGGCAGGGGTTAGGGACATGGTGCCTCCTGATCTGAAAAATCCACATAAACATTTTTGGCCATCCCTTCATACCAGAGAGGAAATCTGATTATTTAATTTATCTTTTATGGGGTATTTACAATACCCTAATAAAAAACATGAGTTGATATTATACAATACTGTACATAGAGTTTATGAGTTTCTGTATTTGTAAACATTTTCTGTGTTGTCTTACCTGTTGGTCTTCATGTGTCATTTTCAGCTTCTGAAAAACTTCCCAAAAAATCTCATTTAATTTCTTATGCTGACCTGTGATATATCAGAACCATGGTGGGGAAAGTTGTGATATGGAAGGGATAACTGTATTCTGTTATGTGTGTGACATTCTATTAACAATTGTTTTGTCATTACATACTGGTTGTGAGTGGTACATTAGAAGGAGAAAGAGAATATTTTTGGCTAGGTTTTTCCAGAAACATGAACTCCTGTGGAAGCAGACCTAATGCCTGGCTCAACTTATAATCAGTATATAGACTCCATCTGCTCCACTGCTTTTGCTCCAACTTCTGTCATGTTATGGTCTTTGGTTCTTCAAGCTTCTTGAAAGCTGGATTCTGGAGACTCTGGAAGTTTGCCTGAAAATCTGAAATCTTACCTAAGAGCTTATAAAGCCAACCTTATTTACAGATAGCCACACCCCATATTTCCTTGTTTCATGTCCTAATTCTTTTGGAGTAATTCCAAAAAAAAAGACCTTCAACACACATATCTACATCTATATCATATATGTAACAACTTACCAGTTACTTTTTTTTCTGCTTTTGCTTCCATTGAGTTTTTTTAGAAGCCATTTTCCATTAGAAATAATATTACAAATGATGGTTATGTTGCTGGATCAGCCCACAAAAATCCTATTTAACTTATATGTACCTGAACTATGGTAAAAGATGCTCTGTTTCAACTATACTTGTCCACTATTTATAACTTAAAGGAACATGATATTAACATATTATATTGATGTAAATTGTGTCCCCTTTAATCTTTGGGGGGGGCCCTGATGTAAACTGTGTCCCCTTTGGGGAAAAGGGTGCTCCTGATTCTCAAACCCTCTAGGCCTTTGAACACCCTTCCCAGACAATTCCCAAGATAAGTGATTTTATTCCATTTTGAATTGAATTGAATTGAATTGAAAACCAGTCTCTCAGATTCATCCAGAGATTGGTCTCCAATTTGGAGCCAAGGATTAAAGAAGCCCCAGACCTCAGAAGGCTAATAAAAGACAACTGAACCCCGAAGCTTTACTAAAAGCCCTTCTGGACTTAGTCCATTGATGAAGATATTTTCTTCTCAATGTCAACCCATCTTTGCTAAATTTCTAATCAGGAGTTTGCCTGCTTAGGTACTATTTTCTTTCTTTCTTTCTTTTTTTTTAAAGCAGAGGAATAATTATATTTATTTATTTATGTATATATTTTTATCCTTTCTTTTTTATTTATTTCATAGCTTTTTATTTACAAGTTATATGTATGAGTAATTTTACAACATTGACAATTGACAAACCTTTTGTTCCAATTTTTCCCCTCCTTCCCCCCATTCCTTCCCCTAAATGGTAGGATGACCAGTAGATGTTAAATATATTAAAGTATAAATTAGATACACAATAAATATACATGATCAAACCGTTATTTTGCTGTATAGAAAGAATTGGACTCTGAAATAGTGTACAATTAGCTTGTGAAGGAAATCCAAAATGCAGGCAGGCAAAAATATAGGGATTGGGAATTCAATGTAGTGGTTCTTAGTCATCTACGAGAGTTCTTTCGCTGGGTGTAGCTGGTTCAGTTCATTACTGCTCTTATGGAACTGTTTTGGTTCATCTCACTGCTGAGGAGGGCCAGGTCCATCAGAATTGATCCTCATATAGTATTGTTGTTGAAGTATATAATGATCTCCTGGCTCTGCTCGTTTCACTCAGCATCAGTTTGTGTAAGTCTCTCCAGGCCTTTCTGAAATCATCTAGTTGGTCATTTCTTACTGAACAATAATATTCCATAACATTCATATTAGGTACTATTTTCTTAAGGTAAATAAACCCATTCTTTGCCACAAATCTTGTGCCTGTATTTCTTTGGGATTTGCAAATTCCTGTCACAGGCCAAAGGGGATCCCATTGCTCTTAGGGGATCTCTTACCCTCAATTCTCACACTTCACCAATACTATATTACTATGTATTGTTATATATAATAGGTCATATTTATATAAAACATATTGATATAAATAGCATATATTTCTTATGAATAAATATTTTCTAATTCCAATTCAGGATGCCAGAAATACATCCCTTAAATAATGTCAATGAGTATAAGTGGAGAAGGGAGACTTTTCCCATTGGTTGTGTGTCTTTCTGGACCTTAGTTCTGTTAAAAAAGGTTTAGTGGATGGCCTTTGGATTTATCTGTGATTCTATGACAATCATAAATGTTCCTGGCCACTTGCTAATTCTATATTTTGATACGAGAAAGTTCTCCTAGATCGGAATTCCCTCCTCAGATATTCAAAATTATGAAACAAAGGGGGAATTCTCCAGTTCAAAGAGTGGAGATAAACTGCCCCGCCACTGTTCTTGTAAGATGTGAGACTGTCTGTATTTCTGCTTTGTTATTAACTTGTTTAGTTAACCCTGGTTACTTCACCTTGAAGTTAGCCATCCATATACCCTTATCTGCAAAAGGATGACAAGAGTAGAGTGAAATATTGCAGCTTTTGGCTGAAAGCCTAGTCAAATGTTTAGTGAATGTAAGACTTTGGAAACAAAATACTCAATTCATCTCTTTTTCAATTCCTAATCTGAAAGGCTATAATGATTTCTGTGGAAAACAGCAATACTTCAGGACTTACCTTGTCGCTGTGGTAGGGATGGAATCTTTACAGGATTTCGATCCTTTTTTTTTTTCTTTTGGTAGGGTGGAGGAAGGGGAATTTCTTAGAAATTCTGGCAAATTCCTGTCTGGAATTAAACCTGCCAAATTGGCTAATGAATCCTCTGAACTTTCCTTGCTCTCTTTTCCTTTCTGGACCTGTGGAGTTGATTCTCTTGGCCAAATGGGGCCACCAATGTTCTGTCCCCAGTGGATCTGGCTCTTAGATGCACTCTCAAGTCTTAGGGAGGCAGGAATCCTGGACTGCTCCAAGATCCAGCAACAACAGAACTCACCTCTAGCTATGTTGGAGAAGAACTAATGCTTCTCACCTCCTGTTGCTTTAGAAAAGTGAAGAGACCTGACTCTGTAGGAATCTAGAAATTATCAAGGCATTTGAAAAATTGGGTAATTGTAGAGAGAAAAGAACACCTCCCCTTCTCCTCCCATAGTACTGAGAAAACAGTTAACTTGCATTTCAAGTTAAAGCTATCCATAACTTGACAGTTCCAGAGATCAACTTCCACATTTTTCAGAAATTTGCAAAAAGATTCTAAAGAGTTAGAGAGGAATTGGCCTTAGGAAGAGGGAGAAATGGGAAATACGAGAGGGAGGGGAAGATGCCAAAAATTTGGAAGAAAAAATCTCCAAATCTTATTATTATTTTAAAAAAGTCAACCAAAAAAAATGAATAATTTAAGACCTGCAGTGAGCCAAGTAACCTCCCATAACAAACTTTTGGAAGACATGGTGACAGAAATAATTATTAATGAAGAATTAATATGAGGGATCCAGGGTTTTCCCCTATTTCCTCATTCTTTATTAGGCCAAAGCAGCTTCTGAAGGACAGGACTGATAATGAGATTGGGTTAATATTCTCCTCAGTTTTATCCCACACCAATGGGGAACCTTAGATCTGCTTGAAGATATTAGATTAATTCCTGCTCATTGTTCAGCTACTTAAATAATTTGGGTGGGGGACACATTCTTTGGTATAGTTTTTCTGGAGGCAGAATGTTCTAGGATGCCTGTCCAAGAGTTACATAATCAAAGTCACTGTTTCCCAGCTCCTCATTGGAATAAGCCTCCTTTCATTATAATAGTCATTCTCTCATTAGTTGTTAACCAATTAGGGTTGATTTACCTGTGGAGGAACATTCATTCTTCCAAGGATATTTAAACTCTGGAGTGAGGAGCTGTCAAGGTTCCTCTTTAGCTTCCCCTGATCTCATTTTATTATTTCCTAGTCACAATTGATAAATTGATTATTAATTATCTATAAACTATGTCTCTTGAACTTTTTTCATTCATCACAATGGGGGGATGGGCAAGGTACCAGTGGCTTGTGATCTGTACTGCTGAAGAGGATTTCCAAATCAATGATACAGATCTAATTGAATATTTTAGATTTGAATACACAGAATAAACATAAATTTGTTTATCAAATCATTCAGTAGTAGATACACAGCTCCTCTTTTGAAGATAGCTTAGGGACAAATAAAAGAAAACATAATAACACTTCATCTTTTTAGCAATTAGAAGTGAACACCTGAATATGAATCAATCTGGATTGTCTTAAGAGAAGCTCCTATTTTTTATCAATGTGGACAATTCCTCCAACAGTGGTGACCACACATACTAATCAAAATCACTCTATTTACCAATCATTAATTACTGAATAGGCTTATTGAACACTAAATATCAATCAAAAATATTTGTTGTTCAAGAGTCTTTTCTATTTCCTTCAAAAGATCATCCTTCTTATCTCATCTTCTATAAATATCAGCAATAAATGTAATAAATTTCTCTACATTCAGTGAGCTCATTAGTTCCCAGAATTCCACTATTACTTCCATGCAGATGATTTTCAAATCCTCATATTTTCAATGTTTTTTCCTTCTAATTTTGTTAATCTTTTCCTTGATTTTCAGGCTTTCTATTTTATTACTTAGTTACAACTTCAAAAAATTTGGCATATATATATTTAGGATGGAAACATATTCATTGTCTATGTTATTTTAATAAAATATACTTTATTTTAATTAAGTCTACTTTTTTCTTGTTACTTTATCTGACATCACACTCACTAACCCTACTTCTTTGTGTTAAGCTGAGGCATACTAAAGATTTTACTCTTACCTCTTATTTTTACTCCTTATGAGCCTTTATATTTCAACGATGTTTCTTGTAAACCTTTCCTAATTCATTTTGCCAAACTCTTCTATTTTATGAATCAATTAATTTCATTTAAATTCAAGGTTTATTGTTTATTTCCTTCCTTCCTATTCTCCTATACTTCTGTATACTCCTATTCTTTGTTTATTTCAAGTTGTCATCTTTTATTTTTCTCCTTTAAACTCCTATTCACTAATTCCTCTTCAAACTTAGGGTTTGTTTTGCTTATAACTAAAATCTTTCCCTGTATCTATTTTGTCTTATATTTGTCTTTTCCCTCTTCTTATTCCTATCTGTATCATTGTTGAGTCAAATGTGTTTCTATACCAAACTTTGTGAGCCTCTATGTGTTTGTGTTCTGCATTCTTTTCATCAGTTTAGATCAAAGTGAAGTTCAAGTACTTCCTTCTCTACCCACTCCTTCCATGTTTGTATATAGTTCTACTTAGGAAAACCAGTTATACGTATTAAGAATTTCCCCTATCTTTCCTTCTCTTTTTAACCTAGTGGAGATTTCCCTTCTCTTTTCTTTTCTTTCTTTTTTATTTTAATAGCTTCTTCAAAGAATAAGTATTTATAGATTTTTCCCCACAATTTATTTTCTCTATGTTCCCTTGTACTATGAAAGAACTCTTTTAAAATCTTCCCTTTTAAAAATAAGAACAGACTTTATAAAGTCCTTTCTGATTGTTCACTTGTATTTACCTTTTTTTTTTTTTACCATATTTATACTTTTAAAATTCTTTTTTAGTTCTGTTTTTTAAGAGTTCATTTGAAAGTCTTCTATTTCATTAAATATCCATTTGTTTCCTTATAGAACTGTCTTCAGTTTTGCTTGTATATATTTGTCTTTTATCTTCTGGAATATTTCATTCCATGGTTTATGATCTTTTATACTGATAGCTGCTAAATCTTGTGCAATCCTTATAAATAATGCTGAAAGAAAAACAAAAATGCAAGCAGTTTATATTCATTTCCCAGTGTTCTTTCTTTGGGTGTAGCTGCTTCTGTCCATCATTGATCAATTGAAACTGAATTAGCTCTTTATAGAAGAGATCCATTTCCATCAGAATACATCCTCAAACAGTATCGTTGTTGAGGTATATAATGATCTCCTGGTTCTGCTCATTTCACTTAGCATCAGTTCATGTAAGTCTCACCAGTCCTCTCTGTATTCATCCTGCTGGTCATTCCTTACAGAACAATAATATTCCATAACGTTCATACACCACAATTTACTCAACCATTCTCCAATTGATGGGCATCCATTCAATTTCTAGTTTCTAGACACTACAAACAGGGCTGCCACAAACATTTTGGCACATACAGGTCCCTTTCCCTTCTTTAGTGTCTCTTTGGGGGAACTCATTCCTTTTCCCTTTAAATGCTATTCACCTTTGCCTAAAATATGAAATTAGTGAAGGATTTAGACAAAGCTGTTTGGAACTTGTATACAGAGTCTGATGGCAGATTTTTGCCCCTTGCTCTCGAGCCTTTCTCCTACTGTTACATCTGAGGTACAATAGAACTTTTTTGCCCACTATCTATGCCTCTTCCCTAAGATTATGTCCTTGCTCCCATTGAGGGCTCTTGTAGGGAGTGTTCTGAAGAATATCAAGGGTTTTTTTTTTTTGGCTGAGGCAATTGGGGTTAAGTGAGTTGACCCGGGATCACATAGCCAGAAGGTATTAAGTGTCTGAGGCCAGATTTGAACTCGGGCCCTTCTGACTTCAGGGCTAGTACTATAACCACAAGAATATTAAATTTTACTGGACTTATCTTAATGAGCAGGTGACAAAATGAAGTGAAGAACAATTACAAAATGGATTTGGCTGATTGTCGTAACCAAGAGTATGAATCATATTCTAAATCAAAAAAACTAACTCCATCTTGTGCTGCCACATGTATTACTCTCCATCTTGTTTTTATGTAAATCATAGAAAACTAGATGGTATAAGCTATCTATTATTTTGTAAATACACATATATATGCCATTAATCAGCATCTCCCTAAACCATCTCCCCTCCCTCCCAACTTGATCCAAATTCACTCTTCCTGATGGGGAAAGGGAATATTCTCCCAAAAGTGTATTGGGGTTATGGTCCAGTGTTGGTTGTTTCAAAAGAATTTGTAGACTTAGACCTTCTCCAAATCAAGGGGCAAAAGTTTTGTTATTTTTCTAAGAGCAGACTAAATCCATAAGGGTTTTTTTTAGCAAGGAAAAGGGATTTTTATCAATTATCGAAGGAGTTATTTTTAAGGAGGAAGATGCCATTAAGTCATAGCAAGTTCCTTATGAACCCTCCATGTAATTAGGCAGCCTAGATTACATTTAGCAAGCAGACTTACTCCAAAAAGGACTTAGCCACTAAGATGCTATGAGCCATGGCAGATGGGGAATTACAATGGCAGGCTAACCCTAAAAAGGAGTTAGTGAGCTAATGAGGTTCAGGTAGGTTCTTTTATAGGGGAAGTAGAAGGAATGGGGTAGTATCATATCTTGGCTTTCTGATTTAGATACAATAATTGTGGAATCATAATGATTTGTCAAAGTAAGGTATTCTATAAGGAATAAAAGGCCCACTGATACATTGTTGGTGGAATTGTGAACACATCCAGCCATTCTGGAGAGCAATTTGGAACTATGCTCAAAAAGTTATCAAGCTGTGCATACCCTTTGATCCAGCAGTGTTTCTACTGGGCTTATACCCCAAAGAGATACTAAAGAAAGGAAAGGGACCGGTATGTGCCAAAATGTTTGTGGCAGTCCTGTTTGCAGTGGCTAGAAGCTGGAAAATGAAAGGATGTCCATCAATTGGAGAATGGTTGAGTAAATTGTGGTATATGAACGTTATGGAATATTATTGTTCTGTAAGGAACGACCAGCAGGATAAATACAGAGAGGACTGGCGAGACTTACATGAACTGATGCTGAGTGAAATGAGCAGAACCAGGAGATCATTATATACCTCAACAACGATACTGTTTGAGGATGTATTCTGATGGAAGTGGACCTCTTCGATAAAGAGAGCCTTAATTGATCAAAGATGGACAGAAGCAGCTACACCCAGAGAAAGAACACTGGAAATGAATATAAACTGCTTGCATTTATGTTTTTCCTCCCGGGTTATTTATACCTTCTGAATTCAATTCTCCCTGTGCAACAAGAAAACTGTTTGGTTCTGCACACATATATTGTATCTAGGATATACTGCAACCCATTCAACATGTAAAGGACTCTTGCCATCTGGGGGGAAGGGGTGGAGGGAGGGAGGGGAAAAATCGGAACAGAAATGAATGCAAGGGATAATGCTGTAAAAAATTACCCTGGCATGCGTTCTATCAATAAAAATTATTAAAAAAAAAAAAAGGAATAAAAGGCCCTCTTAAAATTTAAGATGATCCTATCAGTATTCCTCTCTGTTGGTCCCAGAGAGTAGTTAGGCTTCCAGATTATATACAATAATTCAGTCTTTCTCTGTCATTGCTTATCTAGCTTACCCAGGACCTCATCATTTCCATATCCCAACTTGGAAAGTCCCTAATCTTTCTTACAATTAGAAATCAAGATTACCTAAATTTGTATGCTGGCTTGTTTTCTTTTAATTACTTGGTTTTGTATGATTAATTAATTGTAATTTTAAATCATAAAAATCTGTGTTACTCTGTATTCAGGACCTTTAGACTGACCATGGATTACAGTCATGCCTTTTTTTGCTAATAAATCATATAGTTCAGATTGTTTCCTCAATTATTTAAAATTCTACCACACAGTCTATAGCATGACTGGAGAAGGGGGAAGACAGAAGAAGAATCATATGGAGCCATATTACTTTCATGTCCCTGAATCTATTTAGCTGGGCAGAATGCTAACAACTCAAAAAATACACCACCAGAGGCTTTAAAGGTCTTACGACTGCTGCTTTGCTATTCCCAAAGGACTTCACAAGGCAGATCTCACTGAATCCTGAGATTTATTATTTAGTTCCTATATTGAATATTTCCCTCTTTAACTATTTAGGTGGAGGAAGGGAATTATATTACTTTTCTTGGAACTCAGAGATGTGGCCAGAGAATGATTCTGCCATCAATTTCCTATTTTTGTTTAACATTGATTTTTATGTCTTAGTGAAATGTCTTTTGTACTTGTATTGGTGATTCTTGAATGGAGCTAGTAATAGAGAGTATTGCATTGAGCCAGGCTGTGTTCTGAATACAATTACTCCAAATAGCTACTGTGAATCTGGAAAAGCTCATTAGGAACTCCAAGAGTTAGTTCTCAGTTTCTGGGAACCTAAATGTTAGAATGTTAATACTTTATATTTATATATCACTTACAAAATATTTCAATATATATTTTCTCATTTGAGTCTCAAGACAAAAACAAAACAAAACAAAACTGCAGAAGGGAAAAAAAACCCATCCTTTTAGGGATTTCCCAAGATTCTCAGGTTTGTGGAATCTATCTTGGCTAAGCCTGAATTTTTCTGGAGTTTATGCTGGTGCCCTAACATCTTTGACATGGACCCCCACCTCACCCCAACATTTCTGGCATGGAGTTGTGAGCTTGTCACTGGGCCACAGATCTGTCTGGGTCTAAATTTCTCAGCCCCTTTTCTCCAGGGTCCTAAAATCTACCAATTTCTTAAAGCCCTGTGCATTTGAAAGGGCATTTTTCTGTCACCTCAAATTTTGGGGCTGTGTGTGTGTTTAAATTGGAATTCTGACTCCAAAATTGTATGATATAATTACTGTTAACTAGTGTATGCTAAAATTGTGAACTTGTTTATTCTGGTATGAGATTTTAGAAATATATGCACATTGATATTGGAGTATTGTTATTAGAAATTTAAATCTGTATTTCATTTGATTTTAAGCTAAAAATTTTGGTTCTTTGATACTAATCTAAAGAGGTCACGTATTTGTATCTTCTAATTAGATGAAATACAATTAAGCTACTGTGCTGCTTTCTAAATTGTATATTAGGCAATTTGTAAAATTATATGAACTGTGCTTTAACATTTTGTAAGCGCAGTTGGATTATATAATATAAATTTTGTGAAATTTGGTCCAAAGTTATTTAGAATACAAAATCGTACTGTTTGTTTTGCTTTCTCCAAAAAGAAGTAAAAGCAAGAAAATTTGGCATATGGGAATGTGTGTGATTGTAGAGCAAATTGTTTCTGAAGGGTATGTAATATGTCAAGATATATATGGGAGTATTGAGGAGGTACCCCTCTGGAGGGAGAGATCCTGGCTCCAGAATATTTAGGTTAAGTTTTGGTGAGATGACGTCAGAGGGAAACTGAGATAATGGGGATGGGTGGAAACTCTGTTACTTTTTAAGAAGAGTTAGCAGAATAACATTGCAACAAATTGTACCTAAGTATGGATTGGTAGAGGCTCCATTCTGATAATGGAACATTGCTTCTAAGGTTTTATAAGAAATAATGGCAAAGGGATCACAAATTGAGTAGCAATTCCATATCCCTGGGCATCTGCCCTCATCAGGGAAAGGGGAAAGAATGAATCATATTCTTATGAAAAAAAATGATTAAATTGATGTTAGAGACTAAATTATCTTGGACCAAAATGTTTGCCTATTGCTCTGTTAAAGAATTAGAACTGTTCCCAGAAGTGATCTGGCTCTTTCCTCATTAGAAATTCTGTTTAGTTTCACCTAAATCAGGTCCTTAAGAAATTGAGTGGGAAAGAAGGAATTGTGTATACAGATTCCAAATATGTCTATGGGATAGTACATACTTTTGGAAAAATTTGGGAAGAATGGGGCCTCATAAATAGTAAGGGAAAGGATTTAGCTCATAGAAAGCTAATCAAACAAGTGTTGGAAAATTTACTAACATGTGGAATTGGGCTAAGTGACAGGGAAAATCCTATGTTAGTCTTAATATCTCAAATAGATCTTGCCAAAGTAATCCCTGTCTTTAATCAAAGAGAAACAGAAAAGTTGTCTAAATTAGGGGCTATTAAAGATGAATCATTTTAAAACTGTTCCCATTGTTTAGGGAGATTCTGAGAACAGGGGTCTATGTCTTTGTCCCTTTGAACATGGTGAGTAATATATTTTGATATAGATTGGCATCTTAAAATAAAATGATTTGTGTAATGTTGAATTTAAAACCCATCTACTTAAATATGAAGATAAGCTGTTACCTTTCCAGGATGAATCTCTTACTGTTATCAGTGTAAGTTGGTATAGTCAATTCTTTGTTAGGATATGTGATCCTTGAGAGCTAAGTTTACCTGAAGTTTTGATTAATGAAATTTTCTATTTGAGATAAAATCTCTTGGGACTGTAGCAGATGTTAATTGGAGTTTTGCATTCAGATAAATTTTTTTAAAGCTTTTTATTTTGAAAACATTTGCATGGATAATTTTTCAACATTGACCCTTGCATAGCCTTGTGTTCCAGATTTTCTCCTTCTCTCCACCCTCTTCCCTAGATGGCAAGCAATCCAATATATGTTATACATATTAAAATATATGTTAAATCCAATTATGTGTAAACATATTTATACAATTCTCTTGCTGCACAAGAAAGATTGGATCAGAAAGGAAAGTAAATGAGTAAGAAAACAAAATACAAGTGAACAACAACAAAAAGTGAGAATGTTATGCTGTGATCCATATTCAGTTCCCACAATCCTCTTTCTGGGTGTAGATGACTCTTCATCACAAAATCATTGGAACTGGTATCAATCATCTCATTGTTGAAAAGATCCACGGCCATCAGAATTGATCATAGTATAATCTTGCTGTTGCCATGTGTAAAGATCATCTGGCTCATTTCACTCAGCATCAGTTCATGTAAGTCACTCCAGGCCTTTCTGAAATTATCCTGCTGGTCATTTCTTACAGAACAATAATATTCCATAATATTCATATACCATAACTTATTCAGCCATTCTCCAACTGATGGGCATCCACTCAGCTTCCAGTTTCTGACCACTACAAAGAGACCTACCACAAACATTTTTGCACATATGGGTCCCTTTCTCTTCTTTAGTATCTCTTTGGGATATAAGCCCAGTAATAACACTGCTGGATCAAAGGATATGCACAGTTTGATAACCCTTTGGGCATAATGACTAATATTTATAACAGTTTTAAGTTTGCAAAGTGATTTACATCTATTATCTGTTGAGTAATTTTTTTGAGATCCTGAAAGGAAAACACCATGCAGTCATTTAGTAAACAAGCAATGATAGTAGAAATATTTTGAGCATAATGCAAATGTCCAATTTGTTTATGCACAGAAACAACCAGAGTACAAACAATTGCACTATTTCTCAATAACTCACAAGTCGTGACCTTCCAATCTCCACTTTCATAAGTAAACTTCAGGACTTTTTCAAGACAAAGGTATTTATTATATTTTCTGGCACAGTAAAAATTGTAAGCTAGGAAAGGCTGGTCAGAGTTATCTTGACCTCTATCTCCTTCTTTTCATACCCTAGGCCTTAGCACCTCCTTGCTGAGTGAAATGAGAAACTGAGGACTTCTCAGAATAATAACTTTGTATAATTCAAGACTCAGCACCAAGGATCTGTTTAATCATTAGGCTTTTGGAAGAAGAGCAAAGATTTACTTTTCCAGCAGAAAATACCTGAGGTAACCCTTTGACCTTTACTTAACTGCTTAGAGAAGAACATGACTAATTATTTAATGACTTGGAAATATGAAAAGCCTCCATCTCTGTTTATTGATTACTTACCTGAAGTAATATAGACTGAATCTCCTCAATTACTAGCTCAAGTAAAGTACAAGCTTTAACCTCTCTGGCTTAATCGATTACTTACCTCTAAATAAATCTCTTTATTGTGAGGGATTATGTGGTTTCTCATAAAACCATTAACTAAGGTAGATTACACCTATAACATAAATTTTAATATGTGAAGGTCTGATGGGTTTGGAAAAAATGAACTTCTTTGTACAAATATTACAGTAGAGTCTCATATCAGCACCGTAAGCATTTGCAAACATTGTAACAAGCTAACCACAATAAATTTAAGCAAACACACCTGTAATAAGTTAACTATATCTGCTTGATTAGAATTTAGCAAACCTTTTCTACCTCCATTAGAGCAAGCATTGAGCAGTCAGTGAAAATTAACTAGATAAGGGGAGGTGATCATGGGTTCCTATGGTCTACTATTTAATCACTCCTAATTCTATAATCATCAGCTTCCTCTCTCTGAACAGACTTCCGACTTCTCTCGGGATTCTAATAAAACTTCTAATTTTCACTTTGAGAGATCTCTGAGTAGTCATTTTTGGTCAGGGGTTTTATTGTCCCACATACTGCCCTGCCTCCCACTCCCAGTCTGAGGCTGTTTTTCCTTTTAGGATTGGGAACCTGCTATTTATTCTAGTATTTATGCCTCTACCATTTAACTTGTGTAAAGTTGTGCTTCTGTTTTAATTAGGCCTCTTTTTAAGGAACTTATCAGTAAGGTTTTGAGTGTTGTGCCTCTACCTCATTCCCTTCTCCCCTCTCCTCAACCCTGCCGCAATCCCTGTAGTTTTAAATTCTATCATTTTGTACATCGAGGTGTTTTTTGGGAACATTACAGTCCTGTGAGAACAAATCTGGATCGGTGAGAGGGAGAGAGAAGGGAAATGAAACAAAAAAAAAATCCTACATTTTTGAGTAAAACAAAGCTCTTTTTGTCTTGAATATAAGCTCTCCTTAAATATGTAATATACTTCCATATGACGTATACGCACATATACTCTGAAATAATATTAATCATATGCATTACTTTGGTTATATAAACCAAATTTAGAGAATGGAGGTCCAAAATTCCCCAACTAAGGGACAAGCCAATTATACCAAAGAAAGAGGTAAGGAGTTCCATTATGATTATATCAGTGGTTTAATAATCATAATAGATTATTTACATAGGGATTATCTGGGCAACTGCCAGACAATTCATTGGATTTCAGACCTACTCCATGAGGTGGGATGATGGCCAGACTATTCAGTGATTCCAAGAAAGACTCCCTAAAAGTCCCATGGTAATCACAGCAATCAAATAAAGGGAGGAGGAGCTGCAAAGAGTTATTATATATGTATATAATCAGAGATTTGCATTATGTTTAGCAATTTTGGGTCTGGGTTCCAGGCTTGAGGAATACTCTAGCACTCTTGGGTGATTGCCTAGACTCTCAAGGTTATGTGGTGGGCAAGTGAAGGTTGTGTTCTGATTGCTATGTTTTTGTTATGTCTTGCCATAGCTTGCACCTGGTTACTATACTTTTATTATGGCTTTCAATTCAACGGTAATGTCACAAAACCATGTGCTACTTAGTTTGAGTAAGTTCCCAGACACACACAAGGTTTTTTTTGGGGGTACAATGTCCTTGCAATAGCTTTCACGCCTTTGGAATGACTTACATTCCAATAACATGGCTTTCACCAATCAGCACGCACAGGAAAACAAGGATCCTAATTAAGACTAATTATTTTTGGACTAGATCTGTGATTTCATCAATATGAGAACCCCAGTTCTCTGCCAAGGCAGATTGGTATCTCAAAATTTATGGTTTCAGAGAGTTGCTTGGGGCATTGAGTCATTAAGTCACTTGCTCAGGGTCATATATCTTGCATGTATCTGAGGTTAGACTTGAATTAGTCTTCTTGACTCTGAGGTCAGTGACCTAGTTGCTATGCCATATTGGTTTTTAGACCAAGATGATATTTAACCCATTTTGGGGAAAATGTTGAGGATTTTTTTGGGGAGAGTTACAAGGATTTGAGCGATCCTTTTAAAAAAATGTATTGATCCCCTGCCTGAGAAAAGGGGAGAAGTGATTTGCCCAAGATTACCCTGGATCAGTGGAAAGATTACCCTAGAAAGAGAGAGGTTGCTTAAAATTATGGGAAAGCACTGAATTTGAAATCAGAAGACATGAACTTGATCCGTAGCTCCCCTACTTCCTGATTTTGTTACTGTGGGCAAGTTAACTTCTTTAAGCCGTGTTTTGCCTGTCTATATATTGGGTCTAATAAGACTTTTTTTTGTAAGGCTATTGTGAGGAAATCACTCTGTAAAATTTAATGTATTATATTAATGTGAGCCATGCTAATTCTAACTAATTCCCTTGACTATCCTCACAATCAATGAGGCCTAATTATTGTAATTTAAATTTTTAAAAAATGAGATGTTCAGTTGAGTAATTCCATTCTGTAAAAATACACTATTCCAAACTAGTCTAATAAAACTAGTAAACAATTGTCAAATAGAATGATTGTTAGATCCTGATTTCAGCAATGTACCAATTCCTATAACTAAGTCTTAAAGAGCTGAATAAATAATTCAATAATTTATTCAAAGCAGCAACATATTTCAAATGGTTTAGATCTTGAATTCTAAATCTGAATAGAAAAAGTTGCATAGTATGTGGGATAAATTTTAAACTTTCTCTGTTTTGAAACAGTTCTTAGTTTTCCCCTTTAAGTTTTTGAGAGTGGTCACCTTGTGTTTTTGGATTCCACATTCATCAAAATGTTATTGCTTCGATACAGGAGATCTGGGACAAGCGTGGAAATGACAAGCTTCAAAGTTGTTTCCCATCTTTTAGTTTCTTTTTTGGAGCCTCTATATGTTTTAGTGATTATAAGAAAACAAAACCCCTCCGTTTCTTTCTTTCTTTCTTTCTTTTTTTTTTGGAAAGTCCTCAGAAAAATATTTTCTTGTTGTCTCTGTCAACCAGCCAAACCATCTGATACCTTATGGTCGTTGAGTCCTGTTCCAATGAGGTTTAGGCTCCAGTAACAGGCTGGTTTTCTTAAAGAAAAAGGAGGAGAAACTTTTTTATTATAAATTTTATAGCCATATAAAATATGGAATAAAATATGTATAACCTGAATGATATTCCACACATTTGAACAAAGTAGAATCAGATAAATCAAGCAAATGTACAAAAAAGAAAAGATATTTGTCCTATATTTCCTTCAGGTATATCTGAGGTTCCATTTTAAACTTGCTTTCCAGTTTCTCTCTTCTCTTTCCTTGTCCCTGTCTCTATCATTCCCAAGAGGATAGTAAGGCATCCTGAGGGAGAAATAGGGGAATATGTGCCAGACCAGATCAAACCACCAGTCACTACCACAATTTCTCCTCAGATCCATGGAGATAACCCATGACCCTGTGCCTAAAAGCTCTGGGAATGTTAACTACCTCCCCTATCAATATCTCTGATTCTAGCCTGCCCTTCTCAGCAATATTTAAAGGATCATCCCTTATGAAAAAGGGACTAACATTCCTGCCATCACCAACACCAACACCAACACCAACTTCTGATGAACTATTATTGCTGTTGTTTGTCCTTCATTTTTTAAGAGGATCAAGGTTTTGATATGACTTGCAAGTGAATTGGATTTGTGAGGCAGGGTTGTGCAAACTCAGCAGCCTCTCTCTTTTCTCCAGAGTCATCTGGGTCCAGTGGCAAATATAGAACAAGGTGAAAATGGCCCCAAATGCAGTTGAAGACCTTGGCATTTTTTTTATCCCAAAATACTTTTATTTCTGCTCCTTTCCAATTTTTAAACATTTTTATTTAAAATTTTGAGTTCAAAATTCTATTTCTCCCTTCCTCCCTCCCTGACACAGTAAGCAATCAGATACAGGTTCTACATGTACAATTATATAAAACATTTCCATATTAGTAATTTTTGTACAAGAAGACTCAAGAGAAATAAAATAAAGTGAAAAATAGTATTTTTCAGTCTGTATCCAATAAACATTAATTCTTTTTCTGGAAGTAGATAGTATATTTCATCGTTAATCCTTTGAGACTGTCTTGGATCATTGTATTGCTGAAAATGTTTAAGTTATTCACAATTTTTCATTGAACCATATTGTTATTACTATGTACAATGTTCTCCTAGTTCTGTTCACTTCAATATGCATCAGTTCATGTAAATCTTTCCAGATTTTTCTGAAATCATCCTGCTTGTCATTTCTTATGGCACAATAACTTTCTATTATAATCATATACTACATTTTGTTTAGTTTTTCTGCAATTGATGGGCATTCCTTTGATGTCCAATTCTTATAAAAGAATTTGTGTCAGAATAAGAATTTGGTAAGTTTCCTTCTTTGCCTATTTTTCCAAATAGTTTTGGAAACTATTGAATATTGAGATTCATTGTTTTTTAAATATTTAGTAGAATTTGTTTGTGAACCAATATGGACCTGGGCTTTTTTTCTTAGAAAGTTAATTGATGACATATTCTGTGTAATTTATATTTTTGTAAATATTTATCCATTTTTTTTAGATTGTCAAATTTATTGCCAAATAATTGGACAAATAAGTTGTAACATTTTCTTCAGTGAGCTTTTGTACCTCCTTTTATACTTGGCCAATTCTAATTTTTTTAGTGAGTGGGTTTCCTCCGTAAATTTTTGTATATATTTTTCTATGCTATTAATTATTTTTTCATCATTCTTTTGCATGACTCTCATTTCTTTTCTGTTTTTCTTCTACTTCTCTAATTTGCTTTTAAAAATCTTTTTTAAAGCTCTTCCAGGGATTCTTTTTGAACCTGAGACCAAATCACATTTTTTTTGATGCTTCATAAGTAGTCATTTTGACACTACTGTCCTCTTCTAAGTTTATGCTTAATTATCTCTAGTTATCTTAGTAACTTTCTGTAATCAAGTTCTTTTGTTTTTTGCTCAATTTTTTTTTCTGCCTCTTTTGTGACTTGACGTTTTCATGTGAGAGTTGGACTTTGGCCCTATACTGTCCCAGGATTTTTGTATTGGCACTCTGGGTATTACTGCTGGTTTTCATTGGCATTCTTCCTTCCTTCCTTCCTCCCTGCTTCTCTCCCTCCCTCCCTCCTTTTCTCCCTCCCTCCTTTTCTCCCTCCCTTGTTTTCTCTCTCCCTCCCTCCTTTTCTCCCTTCCTTCCTTCCTTCCTTCCTTCCTTCCTTCCTTCCTTCCTTCCTTCCTTCCTTCCTTCCTTCCTTCCTTCCTTCCTTCCTTCCTTCCTTCCTTCCTCCCTCCTTCCCTCCCTTCCTTCCTTCCTTTCAATAAAACATTTCCCCCATTAAACTGGGGTAAGTTTTCCCACAAATACATTACATATTGAAGAATGGATACACAAGGAAGGGCACACATGAAGGGAGTATGGAACTACCATTCATACCTCAGCAGTCATAGTGCTATTTCTGTTTTGTTAGTGATGTCATCATATTAGATATGCTGCATACATAATCTCTGGTAAGCACATAATGTACAATTGTGGAGTTTTTCACTATTCTTGGCTTATGGTCCAACTGAAGTTCCAAATATTTTCTCTTCTCATGAGAAAAATGGGCACTGATATATTCCAAATCTGGATTATTTTAGGGGAGTAGAAGGATATCCGAAATTTTGATAATTTCTTGGAATACACATACAAATAAAAAAAAGTTGCTCCCTGCCCTCAAGTAACTCAAATTCCACTGTGGGGAGAGAACATGAAAAAAAGGGAACTATAAACAGGAGGTACAGAGGAAATGCTTGAGTGGAGACCAGGTGTGAAAATCTAGAGTATCTGAAGTTACATAGGAGAGTGGGTGGCCTTGGCACTTTCTTAAATGGATGTCCTGGGCAGAAACTACAGGAGGGGCTTCAGGGATAGAGGAATCTCCAATGGGAGAAAGCAGCTGAAAGTCTAGAGAGCTCTAAGGAAGTGGAATTAGAAAGAGTGCTTTCAGAAAAAGCAGTTGCTCCTGCCTTAGCCACTGGACAAACATCAGCCTCAGGGAAAACTGAAAACCAAACCAAACCACAAAAACCTTCTTTGGTTTTTCTCCTTTATGAAGTGTTCAATCTTTCTTTCTGGCTACCTGGCCTTTCATTTCCAGCTGGAGACTATTTGCACCAGGCCCCAAGCTTATTAGTACACAGGGCAAGGAGCCAGCTAATGTCCTGAAGTTTAATTTTTTCTTTTGACTCAACTTCATGGTGGCTGGGTTTGGGTCTCCGTGTGCAACCTAACTCTAGTTTATGAGCATTCTGTGTATTTTTCCGTTTTAGTTCATGTTCTCCATACTTGGCAAGTAATATCTCCTCATCTTTGCCTCTTAGAATGCTGAGATTTCTGTCCAGGCTCCCTTCAGACAACTCAATCTTCCCTAATGCTCTGATATTTGACAGCAAAAAAAGGGAGGGGGAGAATTTACAGTTTTGCCACAGGCTGGTTCTGGCCTTGTGTTCCTTCATCCAGACTGATGCGCAGTAATTATGGACAGAGCCTTGCCTGGCCAAGTACTTATAGTGAAAACTTTCCATCTATCTATTTATCATTTAAGACTCACTTTTTCAGTCTAATCATTTTACCATGTTGTCCTTCCTAATTAACCCTTATGCAGTACATACATTTGTTAAAGCTATTTGAAATTCACATAAACTTTTTCACATCTACTTCCATCACATCTGCTACTTCAAACATAATGGCCATAGCAAAGTGCCAGAAAGCATTTTCTTCTCTTTGACATTCATTTTCTCCTCTTCCTTCAAAAAATCTCTCAGTCCTTTTATCTGAGGAAATCTACTCTTGCCATTTATATTTTGTTGATGCCTTTTGCTCTCTCCTTGGCACAATATTTTGTCAGAGGGCCACTGAAGGTGTCTGTAGAATACAAAAAAGATTCCAGGAAACAATGTGGAAATGATGGGACTGGGCATGGTATAAGCAGATGGTTCAAGATCAGAACTTCAAATAGAAATTAAATTTCTTTTTTAATGGGAGGAAAAACTTATTTCTGCAACAATTCAGAATATAATACTTGGCAAGATCAGTGAAATAGTCTGTCTCGTTGCCTGAATTAAATTTTAGAAGCCATTTGGGATCCAGTGAAGACTTGTAAATTCATATTACAAAAAAGTACCTAGTGTTTATGTTTTATCCCATAGAACTAATATAATACATATGGTTATATGGCTGAGCTATTATATGACACGTGGGTGTAGAATTTGATGATCTCTAAGGTCCTTTACAGTTTTCACATCCTATGTCTATTTAATATATTCTTTCTCTTTATTTCTTTTTTAAAAGTTTTATTGCTGCTTGTTATTTCTTTCTTTCTTTCTGGAGGCAATTGGGGTTAAGTGACTTGCTTAGGATCACAGAGCTAGTGTCTGAAGTTGGATTTTGAGTTTTCAGATCCTTCTGATTCTAGGACTTATGCTGTCTCTACTGCTCTACCTATCTGCTTCTTGTTGCCTTATTTCTGAATATATCCCCCATCCTACCTCTGCAATGAACCATCTCTTATAACAAATAGAGAACAATTAAGCTGATAACAATAGCAATAGCTTCTGAGAGTTAAGGCAACCTTCTATTACCATAGTTCCTTATCTCTTTTTGAAAAGGAGAGAAGGAAGAGAGAGAGAAAAGGAAGATTTCCTTCAGGTTATATTATTTGGGACCAAGCATGGTTTTTAACATTTTCTTAGAGTTCAATTTCTGTTTAATGTTCTTTTCATTCTAGTCATTGTGTATATATTTTTTTTCTGGTTCTGCTTATTTCACAAGTATTAAGAGCATAGATTTCAAAGTAGAAAACACTTAGAGGTCATGTGATCCAAACTTCATTTTACAGATGACAAAACTAAAGCCAAAGTGAAGTAACAGATCTGAGGCTTTACCTCACACCTAGCAAACTGTTCCAATAATTGAATATTTGAATGAAAGACCAACAGCATTGTTAAATTCTTGCATAATTCTAAATATTTTCCCTAAATGGTTGGACCAATGCACAATTCTACCCAAAGTGACTTAATAGGTCTATTTATCAAATTCTTCCAACATTGACTACTTCTATTTTTGTCATCTTTGACTAATCTGTGAATAATTTGCTCGGTATGAGGTAAAGCCTCAGAGCTGTCAATTTGCATTCGTTTTATTATATTTATATCAATTTCCTTTTATCTTAAATATCAGACTTCATAAATTTGATGTAAAGTTTTTTTCCCTCCCTCTCAATATTTTCTTACTCTAGCCTCATTTTTTTGGTGTGGAAAAAAATTAAAATTTTACATAACTAAAATCTATTCCTTGTTTGGTTTAGGATTCTCTCTTTAATTATTATTGTAAAAGAAAGTTCATTTTCCTCTCTAATTTTTTATGATGTAACCTTTTATATATAGGTCAGATATCCATTGGAGCCTATTGCAACATATGCTATAAGACAGTGGTTCTCAGACTTTTTGTTCTCATTATCTTTATCCTAATTAAAAATTATTGAGAATCTGTCCAAAGAGTTTTTGTTTATGTGGGTTATATCCATAGATAGTGGCCATATTAGGAATAAAAACTATTTTTGAATTTGTAGATTCTCTGAAAAGGTTTCAGAACCCCACAAGATTCTCTGGACCACATTTTGAGAACCACTGCTAAGATACTAATTGCTTCTGACACCGACTAGCTAAGTGGATAAGTCACTTAGACTCTCTTTCTCAACTCTCTAAGATGATGAATTGCAGAGAAGGTGTAGCATTGATAAAAAGAGTTTAGTCCCTTAGAAGCTTTGGCTAACAATGGAAATCAGAAACCTAGTCCTTATCCCTCTCACAATCCCCTACATCCAATAGTTTCCTGATTTTCTTTTCTTTTTGGGAGGCAATTGGGGTTAAATGACTTGCCCAGGGTCATATAGCTAGTAAATATAAAATATCTAGTCCAGATTTGAACTCAAGTTCTCCTGATTCCAGGGCTAGTGCTCTTATCCACTTACCATCTAGCTACCCCACTTTCCTATTTTCCCTGAAGTCCTTTCTTGAAATAGTTTATGTTCTTAGGTTTATTGAACATTGATTCACTTGTTTGTGTCTTTCTTATCAAGTCTCATCAATGATTTATTATTCTTAGTTAATATTAAATACTATTTATGATTGTTGCTTAAAAATATAGTTTGAGCTCTATTAATGTAATGCCCATTTTATTCTACTTTGGTTCATTATTGTCCTTAAGATTCTAGACCTTTTGCTCCTCCAAATTACTTTGTCTGGTTTTACAAATAATCTCCTTAGTAATTTGTTTGGTATGGCTCTAAATCTCTTAGTTTTAATAGTATTGGAATGGTTAAATTATGTACTTTGATTCTTTTCCTTTATTAAAAACACCTCCTTCTCAGTGTGGATGATTTGATATTTATAGATGCTATACAAATACTATCTGTTATTATTATTATTTTATTTAATAATTATTAAACATTATTAATTAAATAATAATTATAAATTGAAATAAATAATTATTATATAATTAAAACAATTATTTGTTATTATTATTATTTTTGTAGAGAATATCCTATAGTATAGAAGTTATTTATTATAGAATCACTTTAGTCTTAAACACTGTCTTCTTACAAGTAGAGAAAGGCACATACTGCTTTGGTTAAATTGATTTGTATAAGATGTTGGTAAAATCAACTATATATAAAATGTCACAATAATAATAAGTACAGTAGCTAATATTTATATAGTGCTTTAAGGTTTGCAAACCATTTTGTAAACAGGGTTTCATTTGACCTTCACTGCAACTCTTGGAGGTAATTATCCCCATTTTATAGTTTAGGCAAACAGATTAAATGATTTCTCTAGGTTATATAGCTACTAAATATCTAAGGCTGGATTCAACTTAGGTTTTCCTGATTCAAGGTCTTGTGCTTTATCCACTGTGCCAAATTAATTACCTATTGAAATTCTTAGCAAGAATTACACTAATAAAATGATTAGGCAATAGATGTATGAGTTTTGTTTTGGTTTTCTGACTTTTACATAGAAACACTCATGTAATAATAATAATGAAATTATGTAATAGGGATATAGAAGAACTTGAGACTTCTTTGATACAGGAATCTCATTTATAGTTTTCTATAATTTCTATAATTTCCCTGCAATTTATAGTTTTCCTAGAATGTGAGGAATTAAATGATAACCCAGGTCACAGAAGAAGGCTAGAACTCAGGTTTTCTTCATTTTGGGTCTGGCTTTCTGTTCACTATTATATGATCTTGAGAAAAATCATTTAACCTCTTAGCACCTGTTTCCTCTTTTATACAATACAGAGATTGGATTGGCTAGCTTTAAATTCTGTGATCATACACCTGGATGATTAGGCAATGAAAGCCGAAATAAATTAAATTGCTTGGTCAAGTTTTATAAGTTAGCACGTTAAGATTAAAGCTCGGGTTCTCTGATTCTGGATCCAATGGTATTTTCATCATACCTGGTTTGGAGCTTTGTTAAATGTGTCAGAGTTCTTGGTGAATGTAAAGCTGGCTCTGTTTCCCATCACTTAAAGGAAGAGCAGGCTTATATGAGGAAGTAAAAAGCTGTTTATAGTGGGTGGAGGGAAGGTCAGGACTTGGATGAATAGTAAGTAGGAGTCTGCACCCTTCTTCTTTTTTGGCTGAGAAAGACAATAAACAGAAATGGCTTCCATCAGAAACTAAACAATAGCTTTAGAAGCAGATGTTAGACTAGTTAACAAATTACTACAGAACTATGGGAATTTAACTCTTATCAGAAACATTTACAAGCATTAAAAACACAACATAAAAAAATGATACACATTCTAGATATTAATAATTGAATTAGATATATTGAAACTAGTTTACAAAACCTTAAAAAGGTGTTAAGGGATATAGTAGAATGGTATCTACATGTGGATTTTTCTTCCTTTCATATTTCTCTCCTACTCATATTTTGAGAAGAAAGTAAAAATAATTTGTCTCACACAATCTCACATCTCATACCTTGAAATATCAAACATCACTATTAGTAGAGGTTTCTGATGGAGTAAGTTTTTTTGGCAGAACAAATAAAGGGGAGAAGGAGAGCTGGCTACTTGCCCCTAGCTGTAATGTAAAGGAGAGGAGATCTAGTTAACACTTATTTCTCTAGTCCAGCTGGCTGATTCTTACCCTCATTCTTTTCTATTAAAGAGCTTTTGAAATTAACTTAGATCCAACTCGATCTCCTGTGCCTCTAAAACTCTTGTACCAGATACATACACACACACACACACATACATGCCTGCCATACATTCAGATAGAAAAGCATATGTAAATATATTTGTGTGCATTTGTATGTATATGTATATATATATGTATACATATCTATGTATATATATGTCTACACCCATACAGATAAATACCTGTGTATCTATCTAGCTATCTTTCTATGGTGCAGGTAGCCTTTTGGTAGATTTCTCACTCTCTTGGTGTATAACTCTCACCTGGGAAAACTAGGAAAATGAATACATGGTACTTGACAAACTGAAACCCAATTTTCCATTTGCAAGTAGACAGTTTGTGAAGTTAAAGAAGGAAAGTTTTTTTTTTTTTTTTTCTCATCTAGCTTTTTATTTACAAATTTACAAATTATATGCATGGGTAATTTTACAGCATTGACAATTGCCAAACCTTTTGTTCTAATTTTTCCCCTCCTTCTCCCCACCCCCTTCCCCCAGATGGCAGGTTGAACAATACATGTTAAATATGTTAAAGTATAAGTTAAATACAATCTATGTATACATGTCCATACAGTTATTTTGCTGTACAAAAAGAATTGGACTTTGAAATAGTGTACAATTAGCCTGTGAAGGAAATCAAAAATGCAGGCACAAAAATAGAGGGATTGGGAATTCTATGTAATGGTTCATAGTCATCTCCCAGAGTTCTTTCACTGGGTGTATGTAGCTGGTTCACTCCTTGATTTTAGTAAAGGTGGAAATAAAAATTCTACCACAATATGCACAGTGTAGTTGTGGTCGGCAGCAGCCAGAAGCTATCACAGGACAACCAGAGTACTGTCTAGAGATAGACACATGAAACTAGTAGCAATGAATGACATGCTATGCTCAAATGTACAGGAGAGATTGCATGCCGCCAAAATCTAATGGGAATAGATCCAGGGGGAGCAGCACAATGATATCATCAAAAGACATTGGTTACATTATTGGAAGCATGAATTGTTCCTCAATCTAGGTGTCTTGGACATACATGTTCTCTTTCAATATGTTTCCTAAGTGTGTCTATTCTTTCCACTGATGCTAATCAAAGGAGAGTTGTGCCTAAGGTTTCCGATGGAAATAATCTGTTTCTATTTTTCTTAATTACATATAAACTCTCATATTCATTTTAGAGTCCAAGATTTTTTTAGCATAAAGTTCTCTATGGGAAAGGGAGAATTTCTAAAATTAAAAGCTTTTCTGTAATAATCATGGTCTGCTCCCTCTTTTTTTCCCCTTTAGCTCTACTCTGCTCTTTATAAAAAAATCTTACATATCACCTACTGATTATCTTTAATAAGGCCTTTAATAAGCAGCTATCTGCTGGAGATGTGGAATATATAAAGCAACATAAGATTACACAGCACTCCCAAGGAAAAAAAAAGTTTTCCTTTTTTAAGGACTTTTAGGTTTGGCAAAGCACTTTTATTATTGTTCAAATTGTGAAACAATTTTTGATACAATTATTATTATTTTCTCTTTTACAAATAAATGAAAATTTAAAGGGTTTAATTTGTGGCTTCTTATAAAAACATTACTTTTGAATTGAATGGTTATTGACTATCCTAGAATCTTTTATTAAGCCTTTTTTAATGCTTTTTGCAAGTGTGGAGATTCTATTTCCACTCTAGATAATGTAATCATAGAAGACTCAGATACCTTGATTGAATCAATAAAAAATGTACAAAAGATGTGAATAGGAAGGGATTAATGAGGTTTTTGATCATTGCATCAAAGACACACGGGATTGGTTGAGAAGATCAAGACATATCTCTTGTGTTACACATAAAAATCCTAAGACTGTTCAAAGTTTGGGGATCAAACATTAGTGTAGAAGAGTTCCAGTTTGGAGGATTCATTTTTGAGAGCTATAATTAATAGTATATTAGACTCAGTGGGGAGGAGAGAGTTTCTTTCTTTCTATCTTTCTACTCCCCCACTATTGATTAAATCTTTGGAGAGACTTGCCTACTAGAAAAGTGTATCCAGGTGGGATCAGAGAGCATGACCCAGTACGAGGTAATATATCTACTTAGAAGCTAGAATCATTCAATGAAAGGCAGCTTCAGGGAATATCACCTTTCATGTTAGAAGTATCAACTATGGTATCAACTCTAGGAGTCCAGCAGAGATGTATACCTAAAAGGAACTTCATGACTACAATAGAAAGGGAAGGGAGGACTTCTAGTAATCAAGAGTTGTGAGTTACTCCTTTCAGTGTGTTCTCTACATAAGTACTTCACTAATTTTGTACTTAAAACTTGTACCCACTCTCCTGTTGGACCCTTGTGTGTATTTGTAAGACACCTAGACTAATTTTTTTGAGAAGAAAAGATATTTCTGTAGTTATGATTATTTATAAAAACTTAGTGAAAACTTTTTTTTTCTAAAAAACCAGTGGAAATTGATTGGTTATTAGTGGGAAGCACATGGGCAGGGACTTGTGAATAACTAGAACCTCAACTTTTTAGGATTAATCCTAGAATGATGAGAATAGAAACAAGATCTAGCTCATCAATATGACTGGGAGTTGAAGTAATAGCCCAAAGGGTGTTTTATACTTTGTTGAGAGATTATTTAGTTAAAATAAAAGAGAATATTGAAAAATTTATTAGAACTGGTAATATTGAGCAGGGATTAAACAGATAATAGACTATTGTTTATATCAGACTTGTTTATATCAGTCTTGAGTATCTCTTTTTGGTATATATTTACCAATGTCACCATTGAGGATGAGGTAGTCATGAAACCTAACTTTTCCCATCCTAGAATGAAATATAAAAAACATATAATTATTATTATAATCAGGTGAACATATTGTAGAATCATATATTTATTTATTTTTACTTTTGGTCCCTACTTTTTTATTTTATAGCTTTTTATTTACAAATATATGCATAGGAAATTTTTCAGCATTGACAGTTGCAAATCCTTTTGTTCCAACTTTTTCCCTCCTTCTCCCCATCCCTTCCCCCAGATGGCAGGTTGACCAATACATGTTAAATATGTTAAAGTATAAGTTAAATACAATATATATATATATATGCACACATATGTCCAAACAGTTATTTTACTGTATAAAAAGAGTCAGACTTTGAAATAGTGTACAGTTTGTCTGTGAAGGAAATAAAAAATGCAGGCGGACAAAAATAGAGGGATTGGGAATTCTATGTAGTGGCTCATAGTCAGGATATATATTTAGATCTGTAAGTCCATATCCTTCATTTTATGGAAGAAAAAGTTCAGGCCTCTGAATGTCAAAGTCTTCTTGGACTTATCATCTTCCTTAATGCTATGCCCTCCAGATCATCCCTCCCTCCTCCACTATTATCTGATCTGCTTATAAATCTTAGCAACATTTGGGCTTTTTATCTGTATCCCTAGTGTTTCAAGTTCTTTTCATCTACTCTCCAGCTGAATTCTCATCTATGTGCTTTCTTTTTGAATAAGGTCTGACACTTCCAAAAAGTATTCTCAATCTTCCTGCTATGCCCTCCAGACTACCCTCTTCTCCCAGTATTTGCTGAATTTCTGAAAAATCCTAGTGACCCTAGAATCTTTCATCTGTATCCTTAATATTTCAGGGTCTTTCCATCTGCCTTCTAGCTGAATCTTCATATTATGTTCTCTCCCCCATTTAGCGTATGACCCCTTGAGAGCAGGGACTGATTCACTTTTAAAATTTGTTAAAATTTTCCCAAGACTTAGCTTAACAAATGCTTTTTAATTCATTATCCAGTAACAGCATAAGGCATAAAATTATTTCTCAAAGGAAAATAGCAAGGTATATTTTCCTTGGGCCTGGTTGAACATATCTTGATAAAAGACTATATTTTACTTCCCAAATCCTAGCAGAGAGAAAAAAAAAAGCATTGGAGTGTTGGTTCTTCTTTTGTCTATTAGAAAATAGCCTTCTACTCACCATGGATCCTAGAAAAGATGAGAGTCTATAATACTTCCTACTCCTTCATCTTCCAGAAGAAAATGGAAACAAGCTAGAGAAAGTTTGTTTTCTTTCTTTGACATAAAGACAATAATAAAAGATCAAAGCTAAACTTCTGTACTGAAGTTCCACCATAAGGAAAAGAAAAAGAAAAGGGAGAGAGATAGGGAGATACATACAGAGAGAGTCAGAGAGATATAGAGAGACAGAGACAGAGGTGAAAGAGAAAAGGAAAGAAAAAGAGACAGATACAGAGACAGAGACAGATAGACAGATAGAGACAGAGATAGAGAGGTGTGAGAGAGAAACAGACAGATAGAGACAGAGGGACAGAGACAGGCAGAGACAAAAAGGTGAGAGAAACAGAGAGATAGAGATAGAGAGAAACAGCACACAGACACACAGACATACAGAGAGAGAGAGAGAGAGAGAGAGAGAGAGAGAGAGAGAGAGAGAGAGAGAGAAAGAGAGAGAGAGACAGACAGAGAGAGAGAAAGAGAGAGAGAGAGAGAGAGAGAGAGAGAGAGAGAGAGAGAGAATGGAGACAGAGACCGAAACAGATAGACAGATAGAGACAGAGATAGAGAGGCGTGAGAGAGAAACAGACAGACAGAGACAGAGGGACAGAGACAGGCAAAGACAAAAAGGTGAGAGAAACAGAGAGATAGAGATAGAGAGAAACAGCACACAGACACACAGACCTACACACACACACATGTGCGCACGCACACACACACACACAGAGAAAGAGAGAGAGAGAGAGAGAGAGAGAGAGAGAGAGAGAGAGAGAGAAAGAGAAAGAGAGAGAGAGAGAGAGACAGAAAAACAGAGACAGAAACAGAGAGACAGATGAAAAGAAAAGAGAAATTAATGTCTTTGACCCTACTTATTACTTCTGTTCTGGTCAGCCCACATGTTCCTAATTATATTCCTATTTGCCAGGAAGTAGGCTTCCTCAGATCTGTCTTTATAGTTATCTCCATTTTATAGTTGAGGAAACTGAGGCATACAGAACTTAAGGGATTTGGCCAGTGTTACCAGGCTAATAAATGTCTGAAAGGTTAATCTGAAGTCAGGTCTTATTGATTCTTCATATTCCATCCACTCTATCATCTAGTTTCCTCTAATATAGATAAAATAAAGATGCAGTAGAGACAAGATCCCACTATGTTTGTTAGATGACTAATTTTTTTTTAAATATACAATTTAGTAGCACAAAAAAAGAAGTCTTGGAATTTTTCTCCTAATAAGGTGACTCCTCCTATCCATATATTAATATCATGCAAAATTACCTAATAGATTTAAAATAGATGAATTTTTAGGATGCACGTATGTAACGTGAGACATAAATCAAGGAGACATTTTGGGGACTGTCATGAAGGATGTCTACTACAGAACCCAAATTAGAAGAGATTCCCTGCATTTGGTGAGTTTTGTCAGATAGTATCATTTGCAGATGGCATTGTGGTAACTGAATCATATCCCCACAACATTAAAGGGCTTTTAAACTTCATAACCACTCAAAAAAGAATCTAAAAGAATTCATCCTGACAAGTAAAAAAAGAGGAAGAATCAAAGATAACACCAAAATTTCATTTATTGGTAATTGGGAGGATTATGGGTGTCATCTACAGAAATAGGTAAATTAGAAAGAGGAATTGATGGTATGAGGATAAATATAATAAGTTTCATTTTGGATAAGGATGCCTATGTAGTCTGAACATTGTAGATAGGACTCTTGGTCAAGTATGAGCTAAATTATTTGGCCTCTGAGATTCTTTCCAACTCATGGATACCACAGTTCTGTTATTTTTGAGGTGCCAGAAGGATATTTAGGGATGTTGAGCAGGTTTTACTCAACAGTAGACAATAGTAAAGATGAATCTATAACCTGGGATGAGTTTAAGACTAGAGACACATACTTGGGAGTTATCAGCAACTGTGGGAGAAGATGAGATTGCTCATGGGAAAATTTCAAAGAGAAAAGAGAACAGAACCCATGTGAATACCAATATTAAATAGCTGAGTGTTCATTTCAACAAGCATTTGAGTGCCCATGGAAAACTTACATTCTTCTGGAGGAAATTAGAAGGAATGAACAAAGATGATGTAGGAGTGGTAATAGAGTTGGGGAAAGAAATAGAAGGAATTGTTTCATTCTTTGTATTTTTTGTTTTTAAAATATATGCATAAATATTTCAATATTCACCCTCGCAAAACCTTGTGTTCCAGATTTTTTCTTCTTCCCTTCCTCTCGTCCTTCCCTTAAACAGCAAATAATCCAATATATGTTAAACGTGTGCAATTCTTCTATACATTTTCACAATTATCATGCCAAGAAAGATCAGATCAAAAAGGAAATGAAATGAGAAAGAAAACAAAATGCAAGCAAACAACAATAAAAAAGTGAAAACACTAGGTTGTGATCTACATTCAGTCTCCACAGATGGCTCTCTCTATTGGAACTAGCCTGAATCTCTCCTTGTTGAAAAGAGCCATGTTCATCAGAGTTAATCATCACATGATAATTTTGTTACTGTGCACAATGTTCTCTTGGTTCTACTCACTTCACCCAGCATCAGTTCATGTAAATCTCATCAGACCTTTCTGAAATCATCCTGATGATCATTTCTTATAGAACAATAATATTTCATCACATTCATATAGCATATCTTATTCAGCCATTCTCCAACTAATGGGCATCCTCTTTGTTTCCAATTCCTTGCCACTACAAAAAAGGGCTGCTACAAACATTTTTGCACAAGTGGGTCCTTTTCCCTTTTTTAAAATTTAAATTTACTTATTTTTAATACACATTGATTTATGAATCACATTGGGGAAAAAATCAGATCAAAAGGGAAAAACATTAGGAGAGAAAAAAAATCAGAAAAAAAAAGTGAACACTGAATGTGTTGATTTATATTCAATGTCCATAGTTCTTTTTCTGGATGTAGATGGTATCTTTTGTCCAAAATCTATTGGAATTTCTTTGGCTCACTGAACCACTGATTTTTAAAAACCTAGTCTTTTATAGTTGATCATTACACATTCTTGCTGTTATTCTTGTATTCCTGATTCTGGTTGTCCTTTACCCTTTTTAATGATCTCTTTGGGATATAGGCCCAGTAGAGACATTGCTGGATCAAAGAGTATGTACAGTTTGATAGCCTTTCGGCCACAATTCCATATTCTTCAGTTGTATCACTTCACAACTCTACCAACAATGTATTAGTGCCCCAGTTTTCCCACATCCTCTCCAACATTTATCACTATCTTTTTCTGTCATCTTAGCCAATTTGAGAGGTATGTAGTGGAATCTCAGAGTTGTTTTAATTTGCACTTCTTTGCTCAATAGTGAGAGCATTTTTTCATATGAGTAGCAATAGTTTCAATTTCTTTATCTGAAAATTGTCTGTTAATATTCTTTGACCATTTATCAATTGGAGAATCCCTTGTATTCTTATAAATGTGAGTCAATTTTCTATGTTTTAGAAATGAATCCTTTACCAAAATCCTTGGATGTAATAATTTCTCCCCAGTTTTCTGTTTCCCTTCTAATCTTGTCTGCATTGTTTTTGTTTGTACAAAACTTAATATAATCAGAATTATCCATTTTGCATTTCATAATGTACTCTAGTTCTCATTTTTTGTACTTTTATTTGCGCTTAGCATAGCATAGATGTTTAAGAAACACAATAAATAAGGGAGCCAAGTGGATAGAATGTTAGGACTGGAATCAGGAAGATCTGAGTTCAAAGTCAGTCTCAAACATGGTGTGACCCTGGGAAAATCACTAAACTTCTGTTTACCTGAGTTTCCCCAGTATAATAATGGGCATAATAATGGTACCTACCCCTCTGGATTGTTGTGAGAGTTAAATTGGACAATATTTGTAAACTGCCTGACTCATAGTGCACTTAATAAATGCTCACATCCTTCCATAGTGATTGATAGAATGTAGATTTTCCAAAGCTACTATGGAAGAGAATATATTATAGGAGTGGGTGTTCAATTCTGTAAGATCATAGATAAGTCAAGGAGGCTGGTTACTGATTTAAAAAACATTGGATTTGTTGATAAGGATCTTTTCTTTCATTCATGATCTTTAAAAAATGCATTTTATGTGTACTTTTAAGAACAGAAGCCATATTTCAAAAGATTAAGAATCGGTTCTCCTAGGATGGGATAGCCAGGAAAATGAATGTAAATTAAAAGGGAAGAGAGTGGATTTTTTTGTTGCTGTTGTTTTTCAGCTCTGTGTGATTCTTTGTGACCTTTTTTGAGATTTTTTTTGGCCAAGACACAGGAGTGATTAATTATTTCCTTTTCCAGCTTAATTGACAGATGAGGAAATTGAGACAAATAGGATTAAGTGACTTGCTCAGGATCACACAGCTAGGAATTGTCTGAGGTCAGGTTTGAATTCAGGTCTTCCTGACTCCAGGTTTGATGTTCTATTCATAGGGTCATTCTATTGCCCTAAGAATGGGAAAGCATATTGGAATTAGATAATAATCCCATTGTACTGTCTTGGACAAATCAGCTCTGGACTGTTGCACCTAGTTTTGGATGTTCCATATTTGAAGGCTGTTGGTAAAAACAGAACATATTCAGAAAATGTCTTGGATCTCTAACCTTTCTCCTTTCCTAAGCGCTGATGTTTCTAGTTCAAGGACTCTGACTTGTCCTTTTATTCCAAGAAATGGAATTAGAAGCACCAAGGGTACATTGTTCTCTGAGTGTAGGCGATTGGGAATTAGGAGGCAAAGTTATAAAGAGGCAGATTTCCCCTGATGTCAGGATGTCCCTACCTTATTACATATTTTCTACCAGAGTTGCTCCTCCTTCCCAGCCTCACTAGATAGATTGTGCCCAATGAGTGCTTCATCCACTTTCTTACTAATATACTTCCAGCACAGTTTTGCTTTTTCTTTTTCCCCAGTGGGGAGGCCACCACTAAAGGGGAGGAGAAAATTAGAAAGGATACAGAAAAACAAGGTTGGAGGGGGCCAAAGAAAAACTTCATTTGCTTCTCAATTTTGTCTAGGGCTCCCTTATTTGCCTCCAGCTATTCAGGGACAAATTGAAACCATGGGGAGAGGAATTTTTGCCCTGCATGGCTGTATATGCACCTAGATACAGATGAGTAGGAATGCTGGTCTGGTCTCTGGGAACAGAAATGCTAAATCCATTACTGTTTTTTTCCTCTTTCTTCCATTTCTGGAAAGATTTAGAGAAATGGGGATGAACAAAGGAAAAATTCAGTTTTTGCGTTCTGATATGTTTTTAGATATTTAACTTCTTTAGTCCAGAACTTTGTCATTCCTTGGTAGGAGCAGTTAGCTCACGACATTTAGGATAAACTAACTATATTCAGAGATGTGCTAAACCAATTTTAACCAGCTTGTAGAGCCTGATTGTTAAATTTTTAGTGTGAGCATTTGTTTACATATCAGAAATCAACAGATGCTACAAATCTGGACTTGTTTGTTTGTTCTGTTGATTGCTTAGACCTAAGAAAGTATTAATAATGCAGATGAAACTTAAAATGTATGCGTACATCCTCTTCCTTGTTAAACATTTTCCAGTCCCTACTTATATTATCCTATAAACATTGCTTGAACTCACAGAAATGCAGCAAAAGATTAAGGAATAAATTCCTTACTATACTGGAGACTTGTTGACTTTAGATTAACCATAAATGATAAAGATAGCAATAATGATGATAATAATTATAGGCATTTGCATAGAGCTTTCAGATTTGCAAAGTATTTAACAAGCATCCACTCATTTAAGCCTCAGAATACCTCTATTTAAAAAAAAATTAAAGCTTTTTATTTTCAAAATATATTCATGGGTAATTTTCAACATTTCCCCCTCCAAAATCTGTGTTCTAATTTTTTTCCTTTCCTTCCCCTAGTTCCTTTCCTGGTTGACAAGGGATACAAAATATGATATGTATGTGAAATTCCTCTATACATATTTCCACAAATATCATACAAGAAAAATCAGATCAAAAAGGAAAAAAGAATGAGAGAAAACAAAATGCAAGCAAACAACAACAGAAAGAGTGAAAATACTGTTGTGGTCCACATTCAATTTCCACTGTCCTCTCTGGGTGCAGATGATTCTCTTTATCACAAGATCATTGGAAGTAGTCTGAATGATCTCATTGTTTACAAGAACCACAGCCATCAGAACTGATTATCGTTTAATTTTGCTATTGCCATGTATAATGATCTTCTGGTTCTGGTCATTTCACTTAGCATCAGTTCATGTAAATCTCTTTAGGCCTCTCTGAAATCATCCTGCTGATCATTCTGTGGAAAATAATGTTCCATAACATTCATATGCCATGACTTATTCAGCCATTCTCTAACTGATGGGCCTCCATTTCCAGTTTCTGGCCATTACAAAAAAGGGCTGCCACAAACATTTTTGCACATGTGGGTCCTTTTCCTTCCTTTATGATCTCTTTAGAATACAAGTCTAGCAGAAACCCTGCTGGATCAAAGGAATAACTCTATTTCTTAAGTGTAATCAAGGTAATAATTAATACTCTCTTTGTCCTTCCCCTTCCCCTGCCCCCAGTGGATTTTTTTTCTCCCTGAGAGAAACTGAGATACTAAAAGTCTAGACTCAGCATATTGGGCTTTCAAGATAGCAAATTCTTGTTTCCCCCATTGTGCCTCTGAGTTTTTTTGTAGATGTACAGATTGGATACAGAAGAGGTTTATAATCTGCATCTGGAAAGTCTCCCCTAGTTTTGGGATAAGAAAATTGAATTTCACTTTTTAGTGGATTTCCCAAATGTTCAGGAGAAAAAGTAGGGACCAATTCAATTCAACAGACATTTATTAGATGACTATTAGATATAAAGTAAGACAACTTGATAAAGAGAATCACCTCTGAATCAAAAGAATAGATTAAAATCTCACACTACTGGCTATTTTATCTTGGACAAGCAAGTGTGTTAGAATTTAGTTAACTGTGTGTTAAACAGTTAGAGGACAGATTCTGATCTGAATTGGTAAAGAGAGTTTCTTCACTGGCAGTGAATCACAGCGCTGGATTAAAAAAAAAAAGTACAAGTATAATGTAGGACTCAATTTAATTAATCAATCTCTACATCCCCCTTGAAGTGATTATTTGAATTAGATGAGAATTCCTTTATTGAAATAATTAATCAAAAGTATTAAACTAGGTACAAAAGTTTTAGTCATTTTGGAAGGAGTGGAAGTGCAAGGAATTGTTCAGTCATGGGAGATAAAATGGCGAGTCAGTTCCAAACCAAAGCATGTCAATGGTGGGGCCAGCCTAGAGGAAACAAGACAGCTAAGCCTCTAAAAGACAATATTTTAGTGGAAAAGGGAAGAGCTTCTGCCATCATCTTTGACCAGAATGATCTTGTGAACTCTGAAAAATTTTGAAGACTTGGTTTTCCCAGCAGCATTCTAACAGTGTGCTTTGAGCCCCTTAGTTTTTTAGCTACTTCTTCATAGCAAACTGATGACAAAGTGAATATTGAGGAAACTCTCCAAGGAGCCCACAGAAGCTACCCTGAGATAGGCAGGTGGGACAGTAGATAGAACACTGGGTCAATTCTGATCCCAGATATTAGCTTATTTGGATGATCCTTAAGTCCCTTAATTTCTGTCTGTCTCAGTTTTTTCAACTATATAATTATATAAAATGAGATCTTAGTAAAGTGCTAATCAGAGTGCTTGGAACATCCTAGGCCCTTAATAAATGCTAATTTTCTTCCTTTTCTCAAGAGCACTGGGATTTTGTGAATTGTTCTGAGGTGAAATATCTGTTTAGTAATCCCCCAAGCCTCCTGGGAGCATTTACCTACTAGTGTTAGTCTGTTGGTATTAAATCCTCTTCAGAGAACATAATAGATGCTGGGCTGCTATAATGCATTTTAACATTTGGTAATTTATAGTTATGAATGAATCTTTTCTGTGTTAAAACATTTCTTTAGTAACAAATAACTGTTTTAAACTTGGCATACTGTTTCAATATTGAATTCCTGTTTTTAAGGACTCTGTTTTTCTCTTAGGTAGTACACTAACTTTCTTTCATAGATTTTTTCAGATTTCTGGTATAGGGGCAATGAACCAGGAGGTTAGAGAAAAGCCCAGGGTTCCTCAGAGCAGTACCTAGTCTATGTGACTCCAGAGCAAGAACTCATTTTTGGGAGAAAAGCCCCCTTTGGGTCATGGGTAACATAAAACACGGCATAATTCTTGTATTATTTGTCTCAGAATAGTCGTGAGGAATTCTTATAATTCTTAAATTTACAATACAAATTATTTTTATTTATGGGATGTAGAGTTGAGTGTATTTGGACATGTTTAAAGGAAAGCTTTTAGCTTTAGCTTATCTTTATCTTTGTCTGCTTAGCTTAGATAGAAAGAAACAAATTGGGGAGGTGGGGTGGAGAAGTGGACTCAGCCTGTGATTTCATTGGTAAAAGGACTTCTTGTTGAGAAAATGCCCTTTATCAATGCAAGTTAGCATCCACTCTGCAATTTAGAGTCAAAAAGTTACTTGGGGGTTCTGAGTGGTTAAATGATTTGCCCAGAGTCACAACTTCAATATGTGTCAGAGAAGGGACTATACTTCTATTTCCTGATCCTGAAGCTGGCTCTCTCTGGGGAAAAATGAATCACTTGTGATATTTCTTTTTTAAAATAAGGAAAATAAGGAAGGGATTTTTTTTTAAATGAGGAGATATCAGATATATTCTAAGAGGATTTAGTCATTCTATTCTTAGTTTGCAAAAGGTGATACTAAACACTTCCCTTTTCAACAGATTAACACTTGGTCTTAGAGAAAAGTACTCTAGTGCCCCTACTTTGGCTTTGGCTTATAGCACAATATGCATTTTCAGACTAGGGGATGGCTGCTCACCTATATCATTTCTCTCTCTGGGTCTGGAAGCTTGGAGGAACACTCTACTGCTCAATTTTTTTTTCTTAAACCACTGTTATTCCCTCAGTAGCTGGGGAGGGTTATTAAAATTATTGAGGCTGTTTTCTGAAATTTAGAGAAGGGATAAAGGGGCAAATATTCTTTTTGATACTGGCAAACAAGGATGAAAAAAGATATTTAGTCCCCATTATATACTGGTGAAATCTATCTTATGAATTTTGTGAAAATTGTGGCATTATAGAATCCCAGGTTTGGGAAATACCTTGGAGGTCTTATAATTCCCCTTCACATAGTATACACTTTAGTCAAATGATGTAATGTCTCTTTCCTGAATTAGGTATGACAGTATATCTTTTGCTTCTCTCTCAGGGCCTTTGTAAGTTCTGTCCCATTCCTGGCATGCACCCCAACCTCCAATTCTGCGTTGTAGAATTCTTAGTTTTTTTTTTTTTTTTTTAAGGGATCAGCTCTAATGCTTCTTCATTAATAATGCCTTCCTTGATTATCCCACTTGTTAGTATTCATTCCTTCTTAAATTACCTTGTATTTATTCATCTATATACATCTTTACAGGAACATAATTGATTGAGATAGAAACTATACAATTCTTATTTATTTGTTGATTTTAAGATTTTTAGAAAGCATATGATTTAGAAGATGCAGGTACAGAATGTAAAATTTCTTTATTGTTAATTATAAAAATAGCATTTGATCCAGCTTTGAAGACTCTTTTCCAAGCAACATCTCTAAAATATATGTTAAGATCATATCAGATTCCTTGACAAATGTAAACTTTTATTATCCTTTTACTTGCTACATAACTGGGTACATACTAAACAAAGATGTCCAGCAGTAGCATAAGGGTTATTTTGTTTTTCCTTTATAACACCTCCTATATGTACCTCCTCCTCTCCACTTAGAAAGACCCAAGTTCAAATTTAGCCTCAGACACTAGCTATAAGACTGGGCAAGTATTTAACCTCAGTTTGTCTCAGTTTCCTCACTAGTAAAATGAACATCACAATAGTATTTATATCCTAAGGTTGTTGTGAAGATCAAATGAGATGCTGTTTGTAAAGCATTTATTACGAATGCTTTTTGTAAGGCATTTATCAGTACTTGGTACATAGTAGGAACATAATAAAAGCTTATTCTTTCCTTTCCTTCTACTAACATTGATGCCATTTTAGAACAGGCCCTTATCATGACATACCTGGACTCCTAATTGGTTTTCCTACCTCAGGTCTCTCAACTCTATCAAATCATTCTTATTCAACTTCCAAATTGATTTTCCTAAAGTCAAAATTTGATCATGTCACCCCTCTATTCAATAAAATTTGGTGGCTTCCTATTACCTCTAAGATCAATTATATAATTCCATGTTTCACTTCTAAAGACCTTTACATTCTGGCCTCTTTCCACCTTTCCCATCTCATAACTTTGATGTGCTCTATTTACCAGCAATATTTGCCTTCTTGCTGTTCTTTACCCATGATACTGTATCTTAGTAATAGATGCAGCTAAGTAAGGCAGTGGATAGAGTTCCAGGTCTAGCATCAAGAAGATTTGAGTTCAAGTCCAGATTCAGACATTAGCAAATCTGCTCCAGCTTCCTTAACTATAAAGTGAGGATAATAATATCATTTTCCTACCAGGTTTGTAAAGTGGCCCATTTTTTTCTGGTGCACAAAGGATCTCTCTGTGGATTTAAAATACTGGATCATCACACTATCTTAAGAATTAAATTTCTGGATAAGACAAAGAGCAAGGAAGAGAAATGTGATGGGTGTAAGGTAACATTTCTAGTCATGATTTAACTTAATAAGGGACATAAAAATAGGTTATGGCTGATGACTGGAAAAGGTAAAGAAGTGAATGATTTGAAAAGTGGTCATTTGGTGCAATGGAAAACAATGGAGTGGTCTATTTGTGTCCTAGTAGTATATAAAGTATTTAAAGACCTCAAAGAAGAACTCAAACATATTGGGTGGATCTGTCATGGAGGAGTGATGGAAGAATATGATCAAGAATGGTGACATTATCAGAGGGTGCAAGACAAGAATAAGAAAGAAGTCTGTGAGAAGACAGGTTTTGTTGGAGGAAAGACCTACACTTAGGAGTTCGTAGGGCCAATTAAGTTTGTGCATGCTATATCTTCCTAGGAGAATGGATATTTCTTGAAGGTAGAGACAATTGATTGTTTTTGTCTGTTTCCTGGCAGCTAGTACAATGCTTTATAAATCACAGAGACTTAAAAAATGTTGTCGTTACTTAGTCCAATCTCTTACCTGATGATTGAGTTTTTTCTAGTGGTCATCTATTACCTATATAACAGAGGTCTGACTGGAGACAAAATTATGAAGGAGGTAAAAACCATACCATAAAATCAACTTTTAGTTTGTTTCTATTTTACTTTTTCAATTACATCATAATTACTTTCAAACTAATTTGATTGCTAATTGTAGTGTTCCATTATAGTTGATTTTTTTCTAGCAAAAAGTAATAGATTTAGAACTCTGATGAGTGATTTAGAAGTTCCATATCCATCTCCTTACAACTGATATCTCTTTGAATTATTTAATTAATAATTACTCAAGAAACTAGAATGCTAATAAATAATAGGGACAATGATATTAATGATGTTAAAGAATGATATTTATTGGTTGGAATAGGAGAATAGGCTTTAAATTGTTATCTACTCATTGTTGTTGTTCAGTCATGTCTAACTTTTAGTAATCCAGTAGACCAAAATGTGACAATATTGAACATGGGGTTTTCTTGGCAAAGATATTGGAGTGTTGAAGTCAGGGGGACCTGAGTTAAAATCTGGTCTCAGACACTTAATATTTCCTAGCTGTGTGACCCTGGACAAACCAATGAACCCCAATTGTCTCAGCAAAAAAAGCCAAAAAAAAAAAGATGTTGGAGTGGTTTGTCATTTCTTTCTCTAGTTGATTAAGGCAAACACTTAAGGGTCTTGTCCAGGGTCACATAGTAAGTATTTCAGGCCAAATTTGAAATCAAGTTTTCCTGACTCCAGGTTCAGTTCTCTAGCCACTGAGCCACTTAACTACTTACTCATAATCCTCATAAAACCAGCCCTATCATTCATCTACCATCCTCATGGAGAAGCTTCAGTGAGATATTTAATGTTTAAAAAGTCTTTTCAGAAACTTGGCTAAAATGAGATTTAATTCAATTCTACAATTATTAAGTACCTATTATTTATTGTAATGTTCTCTCTACAATGTAATGTTCTCTGTTGAAGTTTTCTTGAGATCTCTGGAAGGAAACTACGTTTCAGTTCAGTAATCACCACATCCTTTATTATCTCTTTCAACTCCTATCTCCTTCACTTGGGACTCGGCTAATTTTCTGGAGGCCTTCCAGAGTCTTGGTTTCAGTGGGGAAGAGAAGGAGGAGAGCCTGCCACCAAAGTGGTTGGGATGGGATGAATCTGTCTGAGTCCAAGGGTTTGTGCTTCAGCCATCAGCCTCCAGCCTTCTGTCCGCTTGTCTCTGAATCTCTGAATCTTTCTGGCTGAGGCTTCTAGCTTATATGCTACACACTGAGTATACACCAATCATTATATCCCTAGGAAATCATTATTTGTTGTAGGATTAAATCAATGCTAAATTAGATTTAATCATTGTCTCCTCAATTCCACTTTCCTTGTGGAATGTTGAAACATTCCTTGTTTCAAGTTCTGGCCCATAAAATCTCCTTGTAGGATTAAACAATCATACTGAACCATGCTAAATTAGATAACTATTGCCTCTATCAATTCCACTGACTTAGTACCTTGTAAGAATCCTTTGTTCCAAGTTCAGAGTTCTGGCCCATAACAATTAAGCATCTATTATATCGCTTCAAGGTGTTATCCTAGGGATTGCAGATACAAAAATGAAACAGCTCTTACTTGGTCTCAAGTAGGTTAAGGGGATTCATCACGTACACAAATGAATATAGTGCAAAGATAATTCAGGAAGTAACTGTACTAAAAATAGGGAATCAGGGAAAGTTTCTTGAACAAGGTGGCATCTAAGCTGAGATTTGAAGGAAGAAAAGAATTCTGAGTACTGGTTATGAGAGTGAGTAAGAAAATGAGTAAGAAATGATATGTGGAGATAGAGTATCAAGGAATATACTTAGGATAGCCTATGATTCGAGTGTATTAATCAGAATTCATCTTGGAAGAGCCGGTTCTTGATTAATTATAATTGGCCACTTGGTTCTTAACTATTTTTACGTGACTTCTTTGGCAATCTGGTATGGACCCCTTCTCAATATGTTTTAAAAATGCATAAAAATAAAATTCTTGGATCTTCAAAGGGAACCAACTATATTGAAATATAGTTAGCAAAATATTTCTTAAAAACCAAGTTTATTCATTTTGGGTAAAGATTTCCTTTAGGAGTCAGGGGTCATCCTTTGGAATGTGCTAGAAACTTCATGTAATAAAAATAAATAAACAATGTAATAATAAAAAAATCATGTAATAATAATATAATTCATGTTTATAGAGATACTGGAATTATAGTTATACTATAATGCTCTTCTTTACCCATAGATGAATCTTTGTTAAACTTAGACATTAAAAGCTGAAAGTCACTAAGACACAATGCAAAGTAAAATCAAAATATAACATTTTTCCTTTTACTACATTTTAACTTTTTTATTGGCAAAAAGAAGGAAAGGAAGGGGAGGGGAGAGACACACGCAGAGAAAGAGACACGCAGAGAAAGACACACACAGACAGAGAGACAGATAGACAGAGAAACAAAGGCAGACAGACACACATAGAGAGACAGACATACACGCATAGAGAAAAACATACACACACACACAGACAGAGAGGCAGAGAGAGAGATGGAGAGAGAGATATAGAGAGAGACATGGGACATGGAGAGAGACTAGAAGAGACAGAGAGATGGAGAGAGAGACAGAGAGAGAGACACACACAGACAGACAGATAGACAGACAGAGAAACAGAGACAGGCAGATACACACAGAGACACAGACATACACACACAACAGACACCGAGACAGAGAGACAGACAGACAGAGACAGACAGAGACAGAGACAGGACAGAGAGACAGAGACACACACATACAATGAAGGAGAGAGACAGTGACAGAGAGAGCAATGGAGAGATGATGGAGAGGCAGAGAGACAGAGAGATGATGGAGAGATGATGGAGAGAGACAGATGAGAGAGACAGAGATGACAGAGAGACACATACAGGGACACACACAGAGGAAGAGACATACACATACACAGAGACACACACATAGAGACAGACACGGGAACAGAGAGATGTTAAAGTTGATAGATAGCCACTTTTGAAACCTATAGTATGCAAAAGAAGACCTCTTGAATCCTGTGTTTTATTTTTAGTGGTCAAGAGACATTTTGGTTCCACTAGTTTATCCTGTGGGGCATTTAATAAATACTTTCCTTTTTTTTTGTGAAACAATTTTGGGTTTAGCCAAATGGATACAGCAAAGCCAATTGCATTAATCTAGCCTGTTGAAGGGACCATTTGGAAGGCTGGTTTCTGTCATATGGTAAAGCTGTGGGGATGATCACCAGTCCAACCCTTTGCTCCTGCCAAGCTGGGTCTCCAACAACTTCTAATCTATTCCAGCCCAATTGAAAACATGTGCTAAGTACATATTAAAAATATAGCCTCTAAAGGTTCAAAATTTCTTGTGATGTATTTTCCATACCATTTTTATTTAGACAGAAAGAATGATGAGATTGTGGCCAACAAGTCTGTTTGGATGTTTGCATATGTGTGTGTGTTCACATATAAACCTTCCAAGCACAGGAATTCTGAAGCAAGCTTGAATTCTATAGATAAGAATAGAAGCAGGTGAGGAACCACAGAAAAAAGATTCAAAGCAATATCTTGTGAGAGCAAAATCATGGTCTATGCTTTTATCATTTATTATTAATCTCAAATATTTCAAGTCCTTAGTCTCCTTCAAAATGCATACTTTGTCTGTATTTGTTTTGTCTGTTGGAATGGATCTAAGTGGTTCACGCTGAACCTAGATTTCTCTGAGGTGTGTAAACCTGGCGTTAGACCCATGATCTGCCTTGGCCATCACTTTCTTTGTGATTCCTGTCTTCTGGATTTTGGTGGAAGAGATAGCTGTAATTCTGCAAGGGACATTGTAGTAAGAGGCATCAAACTTGGAATTCAGCAGAGAGCTGGGTACAAAGTCCACCTTTAACAACTAATGGCGACTGTGCATGATCATGGGCAAGTCACTTAGTCAGTCTGAGCCTCGGTTTCCTGATCTATGAAATGGAGATAATAATGCCTTTAGTATTTACCTGAAAAGATTGTTCTAAGTTTCAAATAAAACATTGTATTTAAAGCAATCTGTAGGCCTTAAAGCATTATCACTGTGCATTCTCACTCTCATTTAAAGCACATCAATTGTGTTTTTTTTTTCCCCTTCAGTTATGAGTCAGGTACTTATTCCTATTTACAAAAGAAAAGTCCTATATACACAGAACACCCACAAATGTGTATTTGACCAAAATGAATCTAAGTATACAGTAGTACTATTGCTATTCTTTTCTAGGAGATTGATACTCAAAACTATCTAAACAATAATTATCTACTTTATGATTATTCTCTTAAAGCTACTTCAGATACTGTTCTCCTGATAATTCTTTGAGGCTGGACTATTTTGTTTCTGGCTTTCTATGTTTTTATCATACTGCCTGGCACATTTTAGTGAGTTATTAAATGTTTGATTGATTGTTTGATTACTCTTTAGTCCCACCTGTGATTAAGGTCAAGGGCAATACTGAATTGGAAAGTGATACTGGCTTGATAGGCTGGTCAATGTGAGACTATTGCTAAGAGTTCTGGTGGTGAGGAAGAAAAACAGAGGCATGAATTAGATCAAAGGATTGGTTATCATCAGACAAAATTACCTAATTATATATATATATAATTCTACATGTGGTCTGCCTAGGGCAAAGGACAGAAAGCCTATCACCTCCCAGTCTCTCACAGCTAAATTCCTCTTAATAGAGTCAAAATCACATTTTTTGGCTGCCAGAATCTACTATTAATTCATGCAGAGTAGCCAGTCTGTCAAAACTCAAAATATTTCTCAGATACATTACAATCCAGTGAAGCTCCACTGTACTTGCATGACATTGAGAGATTGCTTGCTTTTTAAAAAACTCATATAAGACTAAATGTTTAGATCCACAAGTTCCATCTTGTGTTTATATATATATATATATATATATATATATATATATATATATATATATATATATATATATATATATATGGTATCATCAGGATCCAAAGGATAAAATGGGCAAAGGTGTCCTGTGGTCAAGAAAGAATCAGAAAGATTCTGTCATCCTATATTTCTTCTTCCTTTTTTGGTTAAACTCCTTGGAAAGGCCATCTACAACCAATATCTCCACTTCCTTTTCTTTTACTCTTTTCTAAACTTTCTACAATTTGACTTCTGACCTCATCCTTCTATTGAAGCAGCTCTCTTCAAAATCACCAATATTCCCTTAATTGCCAAATCTAGTGCCCTTTTCTCATTTTTTACCTTTTTTTTTTTGACTAATCTTCTTGATGATACAGTTTTCTTTAGATTTTCATGACATAGTTCTCTCCTGTTTTTCCTCCTACTCTCTGACTTTTCCTTTTTAGGCTCTTTTCTTGGATCTTCAGATCATGTCTTCTAACCATGGTATTCTCCAAGGCTCTCACTCTTTACTAGGTTAATTGGTGATCTCATTCACTCCTCTGGATTCAACTCTATGCATATTATTCTCAAATATATTTGTATAGCCCTAACCTCTTGCTTAACTTCTAGTCTCAATTCTCCAACTGCCTATTGGATGTTTCCTAGACTTCTTAAACTCAACATGTTCAAAACTGAACTCATCTTTCTCTTTAACACCGTTACAGGTCCTAACCACCTCATATCAGAATTATTGCAATAATCTGATAGCTTTTCTGCTTCTATTCTTTCCCTATCTTAGTTCATCATTCCCTCAGTTGTCACTATGACTGTCCTAAAGGGCAAGTCTACGTCACTCTCTAACACTCCTTGCTATGCCCTTATTATCAATGCCACTGGTTTTCTCTTATTTCTAGGATCAATTATAAAACATATTTGGATTTTTAAATTCCTCTGTAAGTTGACCCATCTTACCCTTTCAGTTTTCTTTCACCTTATCTTTGTCATCCCCCCACCATCTACTATGTGATGCAGTGACACTGATCTCTTTGCTATTCCTTGCACAAAATACTCTTTATTTTCTTACTGGGCTTTTTCAATGACTGTTTCCCATACATAGAACATTTTCTTTCCTTATCTCTGTCTTCAAGTTTCAGGTAATATTCTACCTTCTGTGAGAAGCTTTTCTCAGTGCCAACCTAACTAGCTAGTTCTTTGACTCTAAATCCAGTTCTTTCTACTAAGCTAATCGTTCTGAAAAAAAAAATCCAAACCTCAAACTCAAATCCCCCCCCCCCAAACAAAATAAAAAAACTCCCAAAAGCTCTTTTCTTGTTATTCAACCCCTTTACTCATTTTTTTCTTTCTCAATTCTGACTTCTTTCTTCCACTCTGTACTGACTCAATTCAAAACAAGAAATATGGCACCAGTGCTTTGGGTGAATTTTTTGATTATAAATAAAAGTTTTATTTGTTTAGTGTATCATCTCCTTTAAATATGCTGGGTCTGTGGGTTAGTGCTAATTTTCATAACTGCTTTAATAGTTTAGAGGGAAAAGAAAATATAAAATTGTGGGTCAGTCTCATATCCATATCACATTATATTAACAGGTTGGCAGGAGATCATTTCCCTTTTGGTATTTGATCTATGGTATTTAGCCAGAAGTGGAGAAAAACAACCTTTGAATATCATGGTGGCAAAACACCATTTTATTTTATTTCTTCATACAATTTTAAGGCAAGTTAGCTGTGGGGGTTGCTGGTCACAACTTTTTGCTGATTCTCTAAATAAACTAAGAAAACCAAATCTAGTTACTTTTCAGTATAGAGAAGGCCACTTCAGTTTTTCCTTTGAATCTTTCACCAAGAAGCCTCTAAGACAAATAATAACAAACCAACAGTCAGAAAACATAAATCATGACAAAGGTAGAGATGGGGGCAGAATGGTGAGTCGAAGGCAGGCAAACAGCCAAAGGTGTTTAGAAAACAAAGATGTTTTCTAAACATCTGTCCCATCTTAGCTGACATTCTACTTTAACTCTTTTAACAAAATTTCTTTGTTGCACTAACCCTAATTTCTGAGTTGAAGAGGCTTTTCCACTGGATCCGGATCTGAATCAGCCCCACGTTGGGCGCCAAAATGATGGTGGAGTTAGAAGAATCTGTTTTGGTGGAATTAGAAGAATTAGTTTGAGTCTTGGTTCCTATCATCTATTAGAGATGTGATGTTAGCCAAATATTTAATATTTCTGAACTTCCATTTTCTCACCTATAAAATGATTTATCTACTTCATAAAATTGGGCAGCAAGGATGGCACAGCAGAGTACTAGACCTGGAATCTAGAAGGCTCATCTTACTGAGTTCATAGCCAGGCACTTCCTAGCTGTGTGACCCTGGGAAAGTCATTTAACCCTGCTTGCCTCAGTTTTCTCATATGTAAAATGAAATGCAAAAGGAAATAGCAAATTATTCCAGGATCTTTGTCAAGAAAACCCTAGATGTTATCAGGAAGAGTTGTATATGACTGAAAATGATCAAACAACAACTTCATAGAATTGTTATATGGATCAAATGAGACTCATACATTCACATAAGCATAAATTCATTTTGTAATCATAAGCCCTATATACCTATAAACACTATAGAGATATAAGTGTAAGGTTAAATATGTGCATAATGTAGAAATTAGAATTAGAGACCTGCAGCCAGGAGGTTAGTGCCAGGTAATCAGGGAGTGCAGCAGAAATTGTTGTGCCCATGAAAGAACTTGGACAGGAAGCGTCTATACTTTTTTGGCCAAAATTGGAACAAATAACTGACCTTTGGGGCATAAAGATCTAGGGAGTGGAAATACTTGTGACTATATGTCAGCAACTTGCCTCACCTGGTATCAGTGATTTTGTACCTGGAAAATATAATTTTTTCCTGACATAGCAAGATCAGGATGTGGTAACAATAACATTAGAACAATATATTGTAGTAACTGAATTCTTGAGCACTGTTAGGCCAGGATTAAGGAAGAAGCTTCTCCAGTGGTGATACTCCTAGACCCTGCACTCCTGGAGTCCTGGAGAGAGGATAGGGTTTGGGTTAGGGGTGGGGTGCAAGAGCCGAAGGGAAGAATTTAGCAGTTGTTAGGGCATTTTCCACGAGCAGTTTCATAGCTAGAAACAGATGCTCTGAGCTGTCTGTTAGCCAATAGTATAATGTAAAAAACATTTTAAAAAATATCCTTCAAAGCATTTTTTGCTTTACTCCTCATTTCTCAGTAGTATCTCTCATGCTTGAAAAATGGAGGAGAAATCAGTTTCCTTCCATCCCACCTTTGGGAGTTTTTAAAGCAAGTTTTGCTAAAGTCATCTGAGTATGTGTTCTCCTTAGTCCACGGTGGGCTCTCTCCTGTTGCAAAACTGATTCTTATAACTGTGCAATGGAGCTCAGAGAAGCTTGGCAGTTCCCTCTCCAGTGACATACTGTATAACTTGTCCACAGGAGCTAAAAGGATTGAATTATTTCCCAGTTGCCTTGTGATTGGAGTGCTGGATTAAAAAGAAGTATGTGGGGTACAAGGGGAATTGGCACGTCACCTTCAGCCCAGGCAATAGTGAGTGGCTATTCTTCCAAGTCTAGGATATCTGGTGGTGTAGGACCCAGAATTGGTTTTTGATTTAGGAAGGCATATAGGAAAAAGAGAAATGGAGAGCAATTAATGTTAGTGTCTTTTTTCCTTTTCTAATTATTAAAACTTGCTTTATAAGATTGGTATATTTAGAATAATGGGATTTTAGGCACAGGGCAAGAAATCACCTAATTTGTCAAAGTGCAGTTATGGCATAGAGATCAGGCACAGAGAGGTTAAGTGCTCAGGGTCACCCAGCTAAGGACCAAAACATGGACCTCCTATTTCTGTCCAGTTTCTTTTCCACTGCTTCTCTCTGCTATCCTAACCCATTTTTTTTTTCCTTCAGGATCATTGAAATAAATGGTTTCAGTTGCCTTTTGTGGATGTCCTTTCAACTACCTTGATAGTTTCAGTATTCCAGTCTCAGATCTTTGTTTCCTGGTAGGTACTCCAAGGACATTCATGGAAGGTCCTGGATCTTCCCATGTCAAATTTCACTTTCTATTACTTGGTACACACTTCCCTTCAAACAAATGCAGAAAGGATTTTGAAATTCAACAGAATATGGTTTGGGAGGTTACTGATTCTGGAAAATCTTAAACTAAACAATGGGACTAGTTTAGAGAAAAATCAGATATAAACCACAAAGACCCTCACTTTGTCAGGTAGTAAAAACAAACCCATTTATCCTGATATTTTAGCTAGAATATGTTGTTTTGCACATGCTGCCTATGACATGCTGTTTTTCTTATCTTCCTTTATTTCATTCTCTACCTTCATAAATATAGCTGATATTTTCACAAATTGCTAATGTTTCTCTTTTAGATTTAAAGAGGTAACATGGTTCAGTGCAAAGAATGTGTCAGATGAGTCCTGATACTACTACTTGAGTAGTTGTATGATCTCAAGCAAATAATTTAATCTCTCTGTGTATTGGGTTATTGATGTGTACAAATTGATTGAATCCCATTAGTATACATGAACAGTAAAAGTAGGGAGCTGGATCAGATGGTCTCTAATGTTCCTTCCTATCTTTCACATTCTAAGATCCTGTATAGGAAAGTTATTTATTTATTTATTTAGCCAAAAGGGACATTTATTTAGGAGAAAAGGTTAAAAAATTTTTGATGAAGAAAAATAAGCACCAGGAGTGGTTAATAGGAAATAGATTTGGGAAAGCAATGGGATTATCAAGAAAAGGAGTTTGGAAGAATCTATTAAAGCATGAGGCTTGAGTATGCCATTGACTGGGAATTAAATCCATAGCTGACTAACCAGAGTTAACTATAGTAAGGAGAAGGACACCATTAAAGGGAAGACATCATAAGGAGGGAGAAAGTACTTCATAATGAGTTTAGCCCTGAAAAGGACTTAGCCATGTTTTAAAATTTGTAAAGCCCTTTATCAATATTATTTCATTTGATCCTCACAACAATCTTGGGAGGTAGGTTCAATTATCCCCATTTTACAGAAGAAGAAAAGCTGAGGTAGAAGTCAAGTGACTTGCTCAGGATCACAGAACTAATTAGTAAAAACCTGAGGCCACATTTGAAGTCAAGTCTTCCTGACTTTAGGAATAGTATTCCATTCACTGCACCACCTACCCGCCCATTAGAGGTACATTTTGCCTTATTTTTATGTCACATCAATCCATCCATCCTTCTATTGTGTTGGAAAATATCTCTACTGCCTCCACTTACCTTCCCTACTTAGTCTGTAGCCACTTAGTATCTCTTGGGAAAATCAGTTTGACTCTTCCTGTCAGGTTGGGACTTAATTGTGGAATTAAAGTTCTGTGGTTTCCATTGATCTGGTTGTCTTTATTTTTTAAATTTAATTTTATAATTGCTATCTTTTGCTTTTTATTATCTTAATATCCAAATATGTCCTTTCCTACTTTAATCAGCGAGCCATCACTTCTAATAAAGACTGAAAGAGAAAGAAGAAAAAAAAAGAAAAAGAAAAAAAGCAAAATTCACCAATACACCAATATATTATCTGAGTCTGACAGTTCTCTGCCTTGTCAAAGAAGGGAGATAGGTGAATTTTCTCATCTTTTACTTGTGAATATGTTTGGACATTACTATTATACAGCTTTACATATATGTTTTCTGGTTTCTTTTTATTCACAATTTCTTATGGCAAAGTAATATTTCATTAATTTGTGTACCACAGTTTGTTTAGTCATCTTCCACTTGATGACATCTATATAATTTGAGTTTCTTTGTCACTACAAATAATGCTGCCATAAATATTTTGGGGGATATTGGACCTTTCACTCTTTTATCTTTGAACATATATCCAGCAGGGGGAATCTCTGAGTTGGAGGATGAACATTTTAGTTATTTCCTTAGTATAATTCCAAATCATTTTCCAGAATGGTTCTATCTTCCAACAGCATAATAAGGTGCCTATTTTTCCACAACCCGTCCAAAATAGATTATCTCCAGCTATGTTCATCTTTGGCAGTTGGCTAGGTGGGAGGTAAAACCTCAGAGTTGTTTTAATTAGTATTTTTCTTAGTTTTAGAGACTGGGTGTAATGTTTCACATGGTTGTTAGTAGTTTGCAACTCTCCTTTTGAGAACTGTTCAAATCTTCTGACCACTTCTCCACTTGGGAATGGCTCTGACCCAACTAAAAGCACTAATCATTCTCATCAGCCTTGTCAACTGTGAGATGTCTTTTCTATGGTGATATTTTCCCTTGTTAAATAAGATTTTTTTTTTTTTGATGCATTCTTTGGTTTTTGCTTTTGGTTTACTGTTGAGCCAAAAACAATGGTCTAAAGTATGGAGAAAATAATACATCAGACAAGATTTGATTATTCCTGATTTATAGCCAAATTCAGGGGTTTAAATGGAAGACTAACCATCAAAATCAAATCTTTGTCAGACACCTAAAATAACTCGTCATCAAAATAACTCAGGAGATTAACAGCTAAAAACTTACCTCTAAATTCATTTTCCCCTTTTTCCTTTTGCTATTTTTTTTAAATCTACATTTAGAAGTCCACATTCTTTATTTTGGAAAATAAATTTAATTTTTATCACACAAGAGTATTATTATAGGTCTGCCTGATCTGTCTTAAAAATTGAACCATACGTCTCCAAATGGTTTTGGAATGTAGTTACACTATATATCAAGTGAATCCTTGTCCTGATTGCCTCTGGAGTAGTGAGGATTGGGGAAGGGATATTTTCTGCTTGTTGTGGAAAAGTATTAGTAATCATATTATTTTGATTGGTTCATGGACAGATTTAAAAAAATTTTTTTTTTGCTAAATGAACTTCTACTAGTGTATTTTGTTTTTATAATATTATCATTTCTACATAAAAGGGAAAAGGACTTATGGGTGCAAAAATATTTGTTGCACTTCTTTTTGTAGTGGCAAGGAACTGGAAATTGAGTGAATGTCCATCAGTTGGGGAATAGCTTAATGCTATGGTATATGAATGTAATGGAATATTATTGTTCTATAAGAAATGAGAGAAGCCTGGAAAAGGCTTACATGAATTGATGCTGAGTGAAGTGAACAGAACCAGCAGAACACTGTACACAGTAACAAATTTATGTGGTGATCACCTCTGATGAATTTGGTTTTTCTCAACAATGCAGTGATTCAAGACAATTCCAATAGACTTGGAATGGAAAAATATCATCTACATCTAGAGAAAGAACTATGGAGAATGAATATGATTGAAGCATTGTATTTTCACTTTTTTGTAGTTTTTTCTCTTTTGATCTGATTTAATCTCATTTTTTCTTGTATAACACAACAAATATGGAAATAAGAAATAAAAGGATTGCACATATTTAACCTATATAAGATTGCTTGCTGTCTTGGGGAGAGAGAAAAACTTAAAACACAAAGTCTTAAAAAATGAGTGTTGAAAACTATCTTACATAGTGTTTGGAAAAATAAAATATTATTGAGGAAAATACATTTAAAAAAAGATTGTCATTTCTGGCTGGGGCAGCTAAAGTAGCATAGTAGGTGTGTTAGGCCTGGAGTCAAGAAGACTTGAGTTCAAATGTGGCCTCAGACATTTGCTAGCTGTATGATCCTGGGCAAGTTTAGCCCTTTTTGCCTCAATTTCCTCATCTGTGAAATAAACTGAGAAGGAAATAGCAAACTACTCCAGGCTCTTTGCCAAGAACATTCCAAATGGGGTCATGAAGAACTCAGATGCAACTGAAATAATGGAATAACAAGTAACAAATACTTTAGCAGGGATACCAGTTTTTTAACAGGGTAGTTTGGATTGTAAGGATCAATATTCTGAGAGGAGTCGACAGGAAAGAACAGCCAGGAATATAAGATTTTAAAGTAGGGGCATGTTGTAAATGAAACAAGGGTACGAAGATCCTCATTTCTAAGAAACTAGGAAATATCTGAAAGAGGGCAGTTTTGGGTCACTATGGACAAACTACTTATTTCATAATTTTGTCTGGCCCTGCTGAACTTTTGCTTTAAAATGATTTATTGAGATTTCCTGTCTCTGTACTTTTGTTCACATTATTCCTCCAGCTTGAAATAAATTCCTCCTCTATTAATTCAAATTTTATTTATCCTTTAAGGCTCAATTCAAATTCCATTTCTTCTATGAAATTTTTTCCTAACCACTTCAGCCCACAGTGACTTTTTCTTCCTCTTTAATGGATAGCACTTATCTCTTCTTTGTCAGCTAATCACATACTGCCTTGTGAAATTACTTCTATTTTGGACATTTTTCTTTCCTTTTTGGGATTCTTCTATTATTATTTAAGACAGCTTGATAGTGCAGTGGGAATCATTTCAGGCCTGGAATCAGGAAGTCTCCTCCTCCTGAGTTCAAATCTGACCTCAGACTTTTATTACTAGCTATATGACCCTGGGCTAGTTACTTAACCCTGTTTGCCTCAGTTCCCTCATATGTAAACAAACTCGAGAAGGAAATAGCAAACTACTTCATTATTGTTGCCAAGAAAATGCTAAATGGGGTCTTAAAGAGTAAGACAACAGAATAATGACTCAACAATTAGTATTTAATTTTGTATATATATATCATCTTTTCTTTAGATAGACTCTAAATTTCTTGGAGACAAGGACTATCTTATTATTTGTTTCTATTCTTTAGAACATCTGATCATGCTTTGCCTATAATAAGTGGATGCTCAATAAATATTTGTTGATATGTAGTAACAGAATGATGATTTTTATATCTTATTTCTGCAAACAAAAAGGAAATTTTTGTTTTTCTTCTAAGTAAGAAAATAGGGGGCTAATTCAAGTTGCTGATTATTTCAGTAATAAGAAAGAGAACAAAGGAAGATTATCTTTTTCAGTGCCTGATTAGAAGCTACATTTCCTATGAGACCTCAGACCCCAATTCAGGGCCGAAGACTGAGGGTTGAGACTTTGAATTCTTATTGAATGTTAAGTTTTATAGGCAATGAGAAAAATTGTCACAATGAGAAAAGGGAAGTGGAAGGAGAAAGTAGAAATGGAGCCAAAAGTAGGACAGCTAGGGGCTACTGACCAGAACTAAGGCAAATAACTGATTAGAAAAGTAATCTGTCAGCTGAAATATAGGAGAAATATCAGCAGAATTATTGAAGCATTGTGCTATTTTCCTTTTTTTGCAGGTGGAAATCTGGGATAAAAGAGATCTTTTTTATCTTAGGGAAAAAGAGAATTTTTTTTTCATTTGGGCATGTTTTCTAATTTTTTCTTTTATTTTTCTTGTTCCAAGTTAGCATTTTCCCCCCAAGTTTAAATTTATTTATTTATTTTAATACACATTGCTTTATGAATCATGTTGGGAGAGAAAGATCAGAACAAAGGGGAAAAACCATGGGAAAGAAAAAAAACCAGAAAAAAGAAGTGAACATAGTATGTATTGATTTACATTCAAACTGCACAGTTCTTTTTCTCAATGCATATGGTATTTTATCTTTTGGGATTGCTTTGGATCACTGAACCACTGAGAAGATCCAAGTCTTTCATAGTTGATCACTCCACATTCTTGCTATTATTATATACAATGCATTCCTGGTTCTGTTTGTTTTGCTCAGCAACAGTTCGTGTAAATCTTTCCAGGCCTTTCTAAAATCAGCTTCATCATTTTTATAGAACAATAATATTCTGTTACCTTCATATACCACATCTTATTCAGCCATTCCCTAATTGTTGGGCATCGACTTATTTTCCAATTATTTGTTACCACAAAAAGAACTGCTACAATACATTTTTGCACATGTGGGTCCTTTTCCCTACTTTATGATTTCCTTGGAATATAAACCCAGTAATGAATGGCACAATATGCACAGTTTTATAATCTTTTGGACATAGTTCCAGATTGCTCTCCAGAATGACAACTCACCTCAGAGTTGTTTTAATTTGCATTTCTCTAATCAATAATGATTTAGAACATTTTTTCATATGACTATAGATGGCTTTAAATTCATTACCTGAAAATTGTCTATTCATATCCTTTGACCTATTGGGGAATAACATGTATTCTTATAAAATGACACAGTTCTTTATATATTTTAGAAATGAGACATATCAGAAACACTGGCTGTAAAGATTTTATCCCCAGATTTGTATTTCTCTTTTAATCTTGTTTCTGTTGGTTTTGTTTGTGCAAAACCTTTTTAACTTAATGTAATCAAAGTTGTCCATTTTACCTTTCATAATGTTCTCTTATTCTTCTTTGGTCATAAATTCCCCTCTTCTTCAAAGATTTGATAGGTAAGCTAATCCTTGCTCTCCTCATTTGTTTATGGTATCATTCTTTATGCCCAACTCATGTATCCATTTTGACTTTAGTATGGAGTATGAGATGTAGGTCTATGCTAAGTTTCTGATATATTATTTTCCAGTTTTCCCAGAAATTTTTATCAAATAGTGAGTCCTTATTCCAGAAGCTGGAGTTTGGGAATTTATCAAATACTAGATTATATAGGCATTGATGTCATGTGTATCTAATCTAGTCCAAATTAGTATTTTTGATGATTCTATGGTATTGTTTGCCTGTTAGCAGGTTAAACTTTGAATATTTAGGTCTAGGTAGACTGCAGATGTCTCTAAAGGAGCGAAATGAAATGGTGTAGTAGATAGAGTACCAACCTTGAAGTCAGGAGAACCTGAGTTCAAATCCAGATTCAGACACTTAACACTTCCTAGCTGTGTGATCCTGGGCAAGTCACCCAGTTACCTCACAACAAAAAGAAAAAAAATTAAAAATAAAAAAAGGCAGATGTCTCTAGAGTTACACTGGGCTGGAAATTTGAACTACATTTGGTATCCAATACATAGAGGATTGGTACTAACTAGCTCACTGATAACACCTAAGACTAAATCTCAAATTTTTGAGGACTTTGTGAAGTAATGATTTAGTTTCAAATGACTAAGTTAGAAGAAAATATTAGAAAAAATGTGACACTCTCCACAGACTAAAAATAGTTAATCTGTTTGTCTTTTTTGTCCATGTTCATTTTCAGCCACTCACCAAGGTGGGGGAATCCTTCTTTTCAGAACATCAATAGTTTATGTTCCAAAGTTGTTGAATGGATTTAACTTTGTAAATTTAAACTTTAAATGGTACTCTAATCTCAATAATTGACCATTACTTTTGCCTCAGGGATTTCCTTTTATTCTCATCACGATAACTTTGAGCAGTATTTTACCCCATGTCTGGGGGCTTGAGTTTCATCTATCATTTTGATTGTAGTCTTGTTTAAAGATATCTGATTTCCTGTCAGTTGCTGCTAAAAGCTGCAGAATTCACCACAGGGGGGCTCTCAAATCCTGTTAAAGTGGCCCTGATTAAATGTTTTTGCTCACTTTTTTTTTGGGTGTCTTTTCAATTTTCTCCACAGTGAGCAAAAAGGGCTGTTTTTTTCTTATTTCTCATCCATTTTTAGAAGATATTATTAAGAATTATAGGCTCATTTGACTTCCCTGATCTGTGGGAAAATCTGTTGGGAATATTTTCATTTACTTTGATAATGCCTGGCCTTAGTTATAATTTAAAGAAAATTGCTAATCCTAGCATTTAGCACAATACCTAGTATATACTATGGTAGATGGTCCCATATGGTATAACATGGTATGTTGACCAGCCAGCACAAATTTCTCATATACTTGGTTCATGTTCATAGGGAACATATGTAACTATACATAGAGTCAGTGCTGAATAAATGTTAGTTGACAGGGAAAGATATCTGGTTAGCTATAAAGCTATGAAATTAGAGGGCCTGGTTTTGTAGTTTGAATCCTGTCTATACCACTTAATGAATGTGTGTGATTTCTGCAAAGTCTTTGGACCTGAGTTTTCTCATTTGTAATATCAAGAGGTTATATCAGGTGATCTCTAAAAATCTCTTCTAACTCTAAATTACATAATCAAGATTTCCTTCTGGAAATTAGCATAATTTTAAAGTTGGAGTGTTTGTAATGGTTAAAAAAGGTCTTTGTTTCTTAAAAACCTCCTTTTGAATTCTATTCCAAACAAAGGGCATAATTTATGCAATTTTTTTATCCAAAATCCACGATTTACTCAATAACTACAAAAAATCCTTTCACTTTCCAAAAATTTCCTTTAAGAGTGATCTCATATACCACTACACACCTGTCAGATTGGCTAGAATAACAGGGAAAGATAATGTGGAATGTTGGAGGGGATGTGGAAAAACAGGGACACTGATACATTGTTGGTGCAATTGTGAACACATCCAGCCATTCTGGAGAGCAATTTGGAACTATGCTCAAAAAGTTAACAAACTGTGCATACCCTTTGATCCAGCAGTGTTACTACTGGGCTTATACCCCAAAGAGATACTAAGGAAGGGAAAGGGACTTGTATGTACCAAAATGTTTGTGGCAGCCCTGTTTGTAGTGGCCAGAAACTGGAAAATGAATGGATGCCCATCAATTGGAGAATGGCTGAATAAATTGTGGTATATGAATGTTATGGAATATTATTGTTCTGTAAGAAATGACCAGCAGGATGAATACAGAGAGGCTTGGAGAGACTTACATGAACTGATGCTGAGTGAAACTAACAGGACTAGGAGATCATTATACATGGCAACAACAAGACTCTATGATGATCAATTCTGATGGACATGACCCTCTTCAACAATGAGATGAACCAAATCAGTTCCAATAGAGCAATAATGAACTGAACCAGCTACACCCAGCGAAAGGACTCTGGGAGACGATTATGAACCATTACATAGAATTTCCAATCCCTGTATTTTTGTCCTCCTGTATTTTTTATTTCATTCACAGGCTAATAGTACACTATTTCAGAGTCTGATTCTTTTTGTACAGCAAAATAACTGTTTGGACAGATATACTTATATTGTATTTAATTTATACTTTAACATATTTAACATGTATTGGTCAACCTGCCATCTGGGGGAGGGAATGGAGGGAAGGAGGAAAAAATTGGAACAAAAAAGATTTGGCAATTGTCAGTGCTGTAAAATTACCTATATAACTTGTAAATAAAAAGCTATAATTTTTTTTAAAAGAGTGATCTCATAAACGTTGATTGTCATAACAACAATGTTATTTTTTTCAGTGACAGCGAGGTATAGAACATTTTTGTCTTTTTTTCTTTCAAGGCAATTGGGGTTAAGTGACTTGCCCAAGGTCGCAAAGCTAGGAAGTAGTAAGTGTCTGAGATCAAATATGAATTCAATTTGAACATGTAGATAACATAAATCTAGGAGAGATAAACACTAGATGACAGAATCAGATTGAAGATCTCAACAGGCTAAAACATTTGGCTGGATTAAATAAAATGACATTGAAAAGGGATAAATTACATCCAAAATGACAACCTCACAAGTATGAGAGACTGAGGAGAAGATAGCAATTTATCTTTCAGAGACTTTGAGAAGAATAATTTAACAGCATGACATCTTGACCAAGAAAGTCAATGCCTTCTTGGGAATGATTAAACAAGGCAGATTCTTCTCTGGGCTCATAGAGCTTCATAGATCTATTTTACTCTAATTTAGGTATCAACAGAAATATCCATTCACTTTTGGATACCATGTTATATAGAAATAATCAACAAAAGGAAGGTACTAGAATAAGAGCAATTGAGAAAGGCTTCTTATAGAAGTTAAAATTTTCAAGGAAAATTTAGCAGTTAGAACAGTTTGAAAATAGAGTAAACGACTTCAGAAACTGTTATATTTCCTCTCCTTTGAACTATTCAAGGCAAAGAGGCTACTTTGGAATACATTGTGTATAACGTGGTGCAGTAGACAGAGCACCAGCCCTGAAATCAGAAGGACTCAAGTTCAAGTATGACCTCAGACCCTTAACACTTCCTGGCTGTGTGATCCTGGGCAAGTCGCTTAACCACAATTGCCTCAATCAAAAAAAAAAATTAAAAATACATGTATGACTATAACTTCCCTAATGCAATTTCCCTTCACTGTTTGCCTATTCCAGCTAGAACAAAATATGAAATCCTCAGGCTAGTATTTAAAGCCCTGTACAACATGATTCTCACTTACATTGGTCTTAGTTAGTATTATTCATTTTCACATACTACTTTTCCCCAAACTGGTTTTCCACCTATTCTTGGTACACAACATTGCATATTAATTCCATGTCTTTGCCGAGGTGGTCTACTATGTCTGAAACTGAGAACTAGATAACTACAAGGATGTTAGGGGCTTCTTAGACTGACTTATTCAGGCACTTAGTTGTGCCTCTTCATATATCTGATGGGGTAGAGAATGGAGGTGGTAGATATTCTGTGTTTTGGCTAAGGGACTATGGTTCTACATCCATTTCTAAATCTACCTTTGAAAAGGAGCCACTAACCAATGACATCTGAAACTGGAGCCTTTTAGCAGCCCTGCCCAAGTGTTGCTAATTGCCCCTTTGAAATTCCCTTTCTCTTTTCTCTGGGCCCCATCATATAAGACACATGGTAACTGCCTATGGAAACTAAATTTCTGTTCTTGTGATAACAAACATGGCAAAAAGTTTTAAGGAAAGAGTTACGGTTTTGACACTTCATCTTATTCCTGGAGCAAGTACTACTCCAGGTAAAAGGGCACAAGCCAAACATGAGCTTGGAAAAAGTTAATGACTCGTTGCTCCAGGCCTGTTTCTTCCTCATTGGCTCAGGCAAATGAGCAGATGAGTGAGAAATTGCTACAAACATGGAGAAGATCTGAAAAGGGGTAGAAACATATAGCAGTATCCTAAACAGCAAAGGTTTCTAAGGAGACTAGAATTCTACTTTCTAGCCCAGGAAAAGGGTGTGTGTGTGTGTGTGTGTGTGTGTGTGTGTGTATGTGTGTAAATCCCAACAACTAGTTCAACAAGGTCCTCAGCCAGCTTTTTTTTTTAACTAGGATTTTTCAATTTATTTATTTTAGGTTTTGCTACTTTTTTAAAAGGGCAATAGCTTTCTATGGTTAGCTGTCAAAAAACATGTATTATCTGTAATGAATGTTAGAGAGGGGAGGAAAGACCGAAAGGGCAAACCTTTGAAATTTGTCATAAAAATGATTTATTACCTTACAACTAAGACATATCCATAAAAAGTACCAAAGGAGGTTGGGATCTGGGGTCTGAGCAAATAGCTTAGTTATTAGACAATATATAGCACAATGCTAGGCACACACAGTGGATGCTCATAAATACTCAGTGATTAACTATCACATGAAGTCTAGTCAGCCTTCTAGTTTCTAGACAAAACTGAGAAGGACAATGACTTTGGAAAAGGCAATGGACTCTGTCTTTGAGTAATTATTTTTTGGGTGGTGGTGGTGATTTCTTTAGGGAGGATGTGATTTTTTCAGGGTGGGAAGCTCCCTAGAGGATAATAAGTTCCTTTCATTGTGTCCAATTGGTAACTTATCTATAATTCATCTTAGTTGCTTGGAGTGCTGAGAGGTTTAATGACTTGCCTAGGGTGTCATAGTTAGTATTTGTCAGAGGCTGGATTTGTGCCATTGTTGCTCCATTCCTACACCAGTCCTACATCATGCTGTTTTTCAATAAATTTAAAAATCCTGGATTACAGGATTTAGAGATGGAAAGGATCTTGGAGATCATGTATCTAATTCTTGCTTTTTATAAATGAGGTCCTTTATAGATGAAGAGAGCGTGGGGTGTTTAGGGATGATGAAAATTTCTGATTGACAGCTTCCTGAGTCCTCTTCAGGGCTGGTCATTTACCTTTGGTACCCCTCTGGCATCTGTCTCTTATCTATGACTCCAAGAATCTGTAGGACATGCAGTGGTCATATTCTGATAACATTTTCTTGGTAGGACTAAATCAGATTGAAAGTAATTAACGGGCTTCAAACTCCTTGGTGAAGTTAGGGTGAAGACTTCCCCTGGCAGAATAGATGGATGAGAATGATTTGTTCCAATGGCCATGAAGATGGCTGAAGCAGGTGCTGTAGAGTGCTTAGAACTCTAACTTAGAACAAACATTGAAGATGCCAAATTCACACATTGCATCTTGGCCATTGCCAGTCGTCTTGATTCTTGTCTTGCCACTGGACTTTGGTGACTCTGAAAGAGAGAATGAAGTTGATGACTTTGTGCAACTCTGCCATACTTAAACCCAATTCATGGGTGAGTTAAGACATCACTCTATGATATCAATGATTCTCTTTAAAATGAATGAGGAACAATAATATATGAGGAAACTAAGGCCAAGAGTTAGGAACTTGTACAAGGTCACATATCTAGTAATTGATGGAATTAGGCATCAAACCATTATTCTGTCACTGTGGTCACTATACTGTGATGTTATGTGAGACTATAGAATTTTTTATCATGGAATTTTAAGACTAGAGGGAACTTTGGAAATAATTTAGTGTAAATGTTTCACTTTTTACTCGAAGAAACACCATGCTCAGGGAGGTAAAGTTACTTGTAAAAGTCACAGAAGAATCAGAATTTGAACTCATAGCTTCTGACTTGAACAGTTATACTTTTTATTTAACTTCAAAATAATTGAGAAAAATGATATGTCAGAGTTGTACAAGGCAAAGTAGGATTTTGAACAGTGTTTTGTTTTTATTTATTTTTCATTTCCTAATTTTTTACATTCATTTAAAAATATTGATTTCTAAATTCTCTCCTTCCCTTCAGCCTCTCCCCACCCCCATTGAAAAGACAAAAAAAAATTGATGCTTTACATGTAAAATCTCGTAAAATACATTTTCATTTAAAATATATTATCAAAAAAGTAGGGAAAATAAAGAAAATTTAAAATGCTTCAATCTACATTCAGAGTTTATCAGTTCTCTCTGAAAGAGGATAGTGTTTTCCATCATGTGTTCTTTAGGATCCAATGTTGGATCATTGTATTGATCAGAGTAGCTAAGGCTTTCACAGTTGATTATTGCAACCACATTGTCATTACTATATAAAATGTTCACCTGGTACTGGTTACCTTATTTGCTATCAGTTCATAAAAATCTTCCCAAGTTTTTCTGAAACCACTCCCTTCATCATCTCTTACAGCATAATACTATTCCAATCTTGTTTTATGTAAAAACAAACTGTTACAAAGAACCTTCACCCATGACAGCATTTGTGTTGTATAGAGTTGATGACAATCAGAGATTATGAACACAAGTTATTGAAAGGATGGTGATTTCCTCATCAAAAATAAGGAAGTTCAGAAGAGAGATGATTTTTTTTGGAGGGGGAAAGAAGGAAGGAGTAGCTATGTGTGACTGAAGCTAACAGGTGATTTGCCTACAGTTAATTGTTAAACCCATGGGTACTGATCACATAACCACATGAGAGAACATGGAGGGAGAAGAGGGATCAGAGCAACACCTTAGGATTCAACAAGATTAAGAGGTATTATGCGGATGAAGAACCAGCAAAAGAGAATGGTCAGACAGATAGAAGACCATGAAAAAATAATATTATGCAAACTTAAAGAGAAAAAGGTATCCTAGAAGAGAGGATGGCCAACAGTTTCATACAATGCAGAGAAATCAAGGATGAGAAAATGCTTTTATCTTTGCCAATTAAGGTATTATTTGTAACTTTGGGGGGAGCAGTTTCAGTGCAGTAGATAGAGTGCCAAGCCTGGCATCTAAAAGATGAAGACATATTTCTTGAGTTTAAATCTGGTTTCAGAGACTAATTGTGTGGCACTGGGAACTCAGTTTTGCCTCAGTTTCCTTATTTTCTATAAAATGAACTGGAGAAGGACATGCCAAAGCACTATAATATCTTTGCCAAGAAAACCCTAAATGGGATCATAAAAAGTTCACATGAATAAAAACAACTGAACAACAACAACAACAACAAATGCAGATAAGGACCTGGGAGCAATAAATAGAAATGCCTTTTTTTTGTCATTCTTAAAATAGTTCTCCATTTCTCTGTCCTTAAAAGGAGATGCGGAGAAAATTGATTTGTCATCAGTGACTTGAAATGTATGGATGTTGTTTGATGGTTGTTAATGAACTGTTTATGCTTTCTAGATAGAATAAGATTTTCATTGAGTTTATAGTAGATGCCTTTTGGTTTAATAACCAAAGTAAGTAAGCAAGTAATTATATGAGTAAATATATGAGGGGAACTCTACTGAAAAAGAATTGGGACTGTTTCTTATTCTTTCCTGTCAAACAATATATCTTCCAAGAGTACAATTTAATCAATGGAAAATGTCTCCAGCAGAGGTTGAGTGTGTTGAGAGAAAGATGCTCTGCTTTCTGTTTCCATAACAAGCATCATTGTGCAAGTATAAATATGAGAAACAGCCAAGCTGATTCTGTTTGTGTAGAATGGCTGATCATGACCTCATTTTTATGCAGGCATGTATATCTTTTTTGTTAAATTATTTATCAATGTTAGTTGGCCTGTCAAACTAATTAGCTAGTCAATGAGCATTTATTAAACACCTACTATGTGACAGACTATGTGCCAGGTGGTAGAGATATAAATATAAAGAATAAAACAATCCCTATTCATCAGGAGCTTATGAACTTATTTATGGAAGGAGATACATGACCTGCAGGGTAGAACCATTTAGCTTAGGATCAATGAAATGAGAAACAGTAGTAGTGTTTTATGGTGATAGTAGCTGTTTCCTCAACTGTAAATGTATGATCCAGAGATGGTATTGTAATGGTAGAAAAAAATGCAGGAGGAAGTCATAAAGCATGCATCTTTAGACACTTTATGAACATTAACTTATATTGGATGAAGACAGAGAAGAAAAAATTATGAAAAATACATATGACACAAAGACAAAAACAGCTGATATATTCTATATCTGAGTAATGGGGACAAAAGGAGCCCCAAAGGCTAGAATGATTGATTGACCAAATCAATAAAGATGAAATGTAATAGTCTTATACATGGGTTTAAAAAATAAATTGTACATGTGCAGATGGGGAATGCATGGCTACAAAACAGTTGATGTAAAGAAGATTGAGTTTTCAAGTTTGATAAGGGCAACAGTTTAACATAAAACCTATAAAAGCTGAGTTAATAGTCTGGAACTCTAAGGGATTCATAGGGTCTACAACGAAGGAGGCAGAGATAATCTTTTTGTACTTAGTCTTGACAAGATTACATATAGATTCTTATGCTTTGTTATATTTTGGAAAAAGGCATTGATTGATTAGCTGTTGAGTATACATAGAAAAATTTGTATTATTAGAACACTTCCCATATCATTAGACCATTAGAGAAGATGTCATATGGAAATTGTTTGAGAAGAACATGTAGCTTGAAGAAGAGAAGATGGGATTGGTAATAGAGGTTGGGGAATTATGATTGCCATTAAGTATTTGAAGGGCTGTCCTGTGGAAAAGGGATTCAGGTCAGTCAAAGAGATCAGAAATGGAAACATTGGATAGAAGTTGTTGAGAGAAATAGATGTGAACATAGTAAGTGATAAACTTCCTAAAAGTTGGAATTATTCTGAAGTAGGATAGATTATCACAGGTATTATTGAATTTTCCATCCCTGGTGGTCTTCAAGTGAAAACTGGAATGGTTACTTGTCAGGTAGATTATAATGGGTACTTTTTTTTTTTTTTTTTAGCTTTAAACTGGACCAGTGAACACTGTTGAGGCTGGAATCTGAAAATTCAAATCTAGCCTTAGGCTCTTGTTCTTCTATAAAATGGAGATAATATTTCTTAGGATTTTTAGGGTAAAATGAGATGAAATTTGTAAAGTGCTTCGCAAAGTTTAAAATGCTGAAATTACCATCATCACCAGACTCTGCAGATTCTGAAATTCTACAATTCTTTGAATGATGGAAACCATAAGATAACTGATCCTTCTTATTCTATTTGTCATTCTATAGTCCCAGATATTTATCATGTGGAATCTAAATCCAGTAGGTGAGGAAATCTTTGAATGTACTTTCTTGATAGTCTCAGAGTAAAAGAAAACAAATCTAGTTGTGGAGGGGGGAGAAGAAAATTTTCTTTGGGGGTGGTGAGTCTGAGCCTCTGATTTTATTGGCATTGGAACCTTCCAGCACAGAAACTCCTTCCTTTACTATAGATCAGCAACTTGTTGCCTGGCACAAAGAAAAATTCAAAGTATTGTCTAGGATTATATAGCCAGTATGCATCAGAGAGTAGGGCATGATTTTTATGTGCCTAATTTTCTACTCTGCCATATTGACTTTTATTTTTGGGAATACTTTTAAGTTTTAATTGGGAAAAAGATTTGCTGCATTAAAGAAATGTCCCAGATAGAAAGGAGACAGCACTACCAACTAAAACTCAGACTCTCCTTTATCCTCTAGTAAGCCTGAAGAAACTACGTCTGATACTTATCTCTTTATATCCCCTGCTCTTCATTGGAGATGCTTTTTTTTTTTAAAGAAGATATGTTTTATTTAACTTGAATCAATATACATTCTTCAGAACTTCAGAAAGATACCATTTAGTTTTTCTTGCTTTATTTGTTTTTTTTTTCTGATTAAATTTCTATCTATAGCAGAAAACAGAATTGTGGTTTAGTTAATTGATTAATCAAAGTTAATTGATTAATAATTGAATAGGCATCCACTCCCATTTTAATCCCTGATTAATATAGTGACATTTTGTCATTCTGCAGTAAATTATCATCACCTAAAGCAGAAATGTAAGGTTGTTATCTTTTAAAAAAATTTGATAACTACATATTTTGGACGATTTTTGTTCAACAAAAAGAGGTTTTGAACAATATAAGCATATGCATTTTTTAACTTAATAAAACAATCCACACTAATCAGGAAAATATATGTTAGGGGAGAATGTTTATAAGGTCAAGTAAGAAATTTAAAATGTTGTGCTAACTTCCTTTCCTGTTTTGCATAGCCTGGAGAAGAAAGAGGAGCTTTTTTGCTTTTAATTCTCAAATAATTTCTCAATTTAGAATAGGCTAATTTAAGGAAATGAAACATTCTTCTTATAGAATAAACAATTTTTTTATAACTTGTTCTTATTTTAATATCTTAATCAATAAGCATTTATTATGTAACTACCTATGTACCATATAACAAATTTATGTGCCCCAATATATAGTGGATTGACTGCTGGATCTGAAGTCAGGAAGACTCATTTTCATGAGTTCAAAATTGGCCTCAGACACTTACTAGATGCTCCTTTAAAATACATTTTTAAAGCAAAGGCTTTAAAAATAGTTAACTAGGATATATTTCAAGGAAATATGGAAGTAGAGGTGGCTTACAATAAAAAAGTTATACAGGGGAAAATTTAGACAGAGGTGTCAAACTTACTGCTCATAGGCCACAGTCTGCAAAACTCCCTAGTGAAGCTGAACTAGATTAATATATTATGAGGAAATGTTTAACAAAATAAAAATACAATTCAGCATAAAATTAGTTTGTAGTTTAAATTAACATGCTATTGCAAGGATTCATTTCTATTTGAGTTTGACATCACTGTTTTAGAAGTTAATATTGGCACTAAATTCCCCCTTTGAGCAATGAAGCCCTATATGAGAGTGAGGCTACTACCATTTCTTAAGTTGGACTGATAATAACCAATTTTTTTGCTTTTCTGCAATGGGTTTCTTTTCAAGTACATGAAGAGTCATCTAGTAAGACTGTTTATGATGTTAAGATGCTGGCTTTACTAATGATGTTGGAATCCTTGAGCATGGGGTTCAGAAATATATTAATGCAGTAAAAAAATGGTCAGATCTGGATAGTTAGTGACCAAGTTCTTGATCTACTACATTTCTTATTGTTATGTTTTGGGGATATATGTAAAGAGACCCCATTTAACACCAAAATAGTAATGTTATACTATGTGGCTATCAAATAAGGAACATCATAATTTCAGAAGAGTCAAAATTGCAACTGAATTTTGCATGGATATGGATTAGGCTGAAATGTGTTTCCACAATTGTCTTAAATTCAAGAAGTGCTAGAAAAGATATTACTAAAAATATGTATGACTAGAAAACTAAACAGGTTGAATACATAGTAAGAATGAGAGAGACCATAAGGAAAGCTCAAGAGGTATTCAAGAAATAATTTAAAAAACAAACAAGGGAAAGGACTTGACTTTATTGGATTTTTTCATTCAATAAGCACTGATTGTCTCTTCTTTGTCCCTCCAAGAAGAACTTGTCATCCATCTTTCTATTTAATTTTAACTCCCTTCTTTCTACTCGTTTCATTTGTTGAAAGAATGTTTATATTCATAAGATATATTTTCTCCAGATATATGTTCATTCAATCGTCAGTGAAAAGGATCTCACATTTGAAGTGTCAATGCAAAGTTTAATGAAGGTCTAATTTTTTTCTGTCCTTTTCCTGCCACTACGTCAACGTCATTGCTGATGCAAAGTTGGCTGAATCAATCTAAAATACATTTTGTATTTTTTCTTTGTTTCATGGATTGCCATGGTCCATGAATTCATTATTGAGGGTACAGCTTGTCCTACTTAGAATGGTTTTCAGAAAGTCAATCTAGTCTGTTGTGATATTAAAAAACTTTCTTATATTGTAAAACCTTCCAGAGCTTGCACTCTGTTGGCATAGATCTATGGCCATGTTATAGTCTTCTCTCCCACCCTTGTTTATAGATATAAGCTCCTTGAGGGTAGTGACTTTCATTTTTGTCTTTGAAGACTTGAATTGGAGGAAGTAGCTACCTAGTGAGATCAGAGATCTACCAAATTGCATAAGGAAGTACATCAGTTGGTGACTGACTAAATAACATATGTCATGAAGCATTTCTTCTTATTCATACAGGTATCAATCAATTATGTTTTCATGCTAAACACAGCAAAATTCAGAAATGTCTGTGTTTCTTGTAGCATCTTATGAATGTTTTACATTAGTTTTAACATGTGTTCCATTCTGTCATTTCTTTTCTGATTTGTGTCATTGGTTCCAAAATTTCATTAGGAATGTTGGGCACCGTCATTTTTGTTATGATTAGAGCTAGGGCATGATTAGTTTCAGTTATGGGATGAAATTTTGGGGGAGATAGTTTTTGGTCTGCAATTCTCTGCGTTCAGAAATATCAAGGGAGATGACATAGAAGACAACTTTATCAATGCTATTAAATAGAAAATTCAAGTTGATGTGAAATACTATTCTAAGTATTATATTGTCAAACACCTTTTGGCTATTCTAAATAGAGTTGGCTCATGTATTTTTATAAATTTTGATTATCTAAATTCTAAAAGCGTTATTTCTCATCTTCTATAATATCTCCCCTTTTCCCTTGACTGCCACCAATAAGATGAAAAATTCAGATTATTTGGATAAAAATCTTGGATATCATTCATTTCAATAGAATGAAAATGCTAAACAAGATAGATTTATAATTAGAAGAGAGATGTGAGATCATTTGGTCCAAACCTATCATTTTGCAGATGAAGAAACTAAGGGTCAAAAAGATTGTGGTAATGATTTGCTCAAAGTCATATAATTATAGTCTATTCAGAATTTGAATTCCTCTGTTTTAAATATTGTGCATTTTCTACTATATCATGCTGGGACTAATTTAAATAAGTCCCACTCCAAATTTTAGTGATTATTTTTTGGGGGAAGGGAGAAGAAGAATTCCATCTTTTAAATGGACCTTTGCAGGTGAAGAAGCTTTTCCTTATAATATATCTTCCAAAAGTGATTTGGGGATACAGGCAAAAGCAGGAATTGGTTACCTCAACATGGATGTACATTAAATAGTGCAACAGAATTTGCAACTTTGAACTGCAATAGATTTACTTTAGATATGTGTTTTTCCATTTTCTCTCTGGCAAGTTTGCTTTCAATTAGAATCAGCTGAAAAAGCAAGGCTGGCTGGGCTTACTTAGGGTTTGTCTGCTTTGTGGAGGCAGCTGGAGACACAGGACTACTCTAGAGAGTACTTAAAATTCTTCATTTTCATTATCACCGACCACTTTTTTAAAGGAAATGCTGGCCATGGATTATTTCCCTTCTACTGATTTTTGCAGTCTGTGGAAGGAGTCTTTTTTCATTAGATCAAGCCTTCCATATATTTCTGTACTTTAACTTAGTTAACTTCCCTTGCAAGTGATGACATTCTTTCGCAGAACATGCTATAGCAAAAGAGGGTACATGTCTAACGAGAGTGGTGTTTATAGTGGCGTCAGCTCTGTGGAAGATTGAAATAGTTTCCAAGGGTGAGAGCAGGCAGCCAGTTATGTTGCCCTTCAAGCTGCCAAAGCCATATTCTATAGTTCAAGAAATGACTTGGCTTTTTAAGTCAAGCAGTCAGACACTTTGTGTTCTGTCCCAAATGACTTCATGTGGGTAGTAATAACAATTAGAAATAATAAATAATACCTTAGTAAAAGATCTGCCAGGTTCTGTACTTTGTTTATCCTATAGTTTGGAAGGAGCAAAGACGGGAGGGAGATTTTCCTTTGGAATATATACTTTTCAAATTGGAAAAGCATTGGGGAATTATTTTTTCTTTCAAATTCTTTCTTGTAAAATACTCATTATGGGCAGATGGAACAATCTAACTCAGGAGATCTTAATTTTGGTGTGTGGGTCATGGACCTCTTTGACAGTCTAGTAAAACTCCTTATCCTAACAATGTTTCTAAATGCATAAAAAATAATACACAGTATCACAGAGGCTACTAATTATATTGAAATATATACATATTAAGTAGAGGCATAATCACAATATTTATTTCAATATACTTTGGCAGTACACTTTCCAGAGATGTATGCATTGATAATGAGACTGACACATACATTGCCAGAGCTAGCTTAAGTGTTTGGGAGGCTCTGAAGGATAGTGTGGGAGAGAGGAGGTATTAGACGGATTACCAAACTGAAGTTCCACAGAGTCATTGTGCTGACCTCATTGTTGTGTGCCTATGAAAACCGAACAATAAAACAGCCCCATGCTAGGAAACCAAATCACTTCCATTTGAATTATCTGGAAGATTCTGAAGATCACCTGGCAGGATAAGGTACTGGACACTGAGGTCTTTTTTTGAATTTTTTGATCCAAGCATTCCAACTCTATTGCAGAGCACAACTCTGATAAGGTGGAAACATTATTTGAATGCCAAAAGTACACTTGTCTAAAAGACTATTTTATGGAGAACTCCCACAGGGCAAGTGCTCTCACAGTGGTCAGAAAAAGCAATATAAGGACACTCTGAAAGTCTCTGAAGAATTTTGGAATTGATTGTGTGACATGGGAAATGCTAGTAAAGGACCATCCAGCATGGTATTCCCACATCAAAGAAGACTTGTGATCTATAAGCAAATCAGAATTGAAGTGGCTCAAAAGAAACTTGAGATACACAAATTTAGAGAATCCACCCTAAATGTTCACAAGCACTATTTGTGTCCAACCTATGGTAGAGCATTCAGAACTTGTATTGGTCTTATACATTGTAACCTGTCTCTTACAGTGATATCATTTTGATCCTCTTTGAGAATAAAGGACAACCAACCAGTTTTTCAGTATAATTAATAAGCATATACACACAAACACATATATATGTATGTATATATGTTTGTTTGTGTATCTAAGTTCATGGATTCCTATCTTGCCACATCCTGAGATCTTTTCCATCCAATGACTTAGGGAGATTTATAGTCCTAATAGAGGATGAGAAGAAACAATTTTTTGAGTGTAGTATTGTGTCTCTGATGTGATAAATTCAGATGGTTCTTACTTTATATATCTCTGAGTAGGTTACTCAGTTTTTAAAAAGAATTTCTGTGCATACTAGGGAAAATTAGTGTTGATGGATAGCCATCCCCCCAAAAATGAAAATGATTATCTGGACTATTCACCTGAAGCTTAGATGTAAAATCAGAGGCTTGTTTTTGAGAGGATATTGGCTTTTGTCATAAGACCAAAGGATTTACAGATAGAAATTCTATCTTAGAAACCATATAGTCAAAATACAGAAGCTGAATGCTTGAGAATTTAAATGAATTTACTAAGAATACAAAAAACAAACATCTACCTTCATTGGATCACTGTCCAAGATGCTACTCCAGTGGCAGACACACAAACTCACAAAGAATGTTAAGTTGAGCAAACCACTAGATACTGCCAAGGTGGAATTCTTAGGGCATACCACACTCCATGAATACTTTTCTCCCTTGATAAGTGTACAAAGTACCTATCTGAAGTAATTTCTGAGTAGTCTGGACAGGAACCAATCAGACTTCCAATGTTACACTCTTCTAGAATTCTGGTTAATATAGTCCTAATCTGTGTTTTAGGTAGAGGTGGCAATGAATATGTGTAGATTAAATTTTCTTTTGTGTGAAGTTATTTCCACTTTATCTACACTTGTGTGACAGCTGCCTTCAGAGCTACTTACAGATGCTAATTGTCAGGAATGACTCCAGTTAATACATATGTTTGGCTCTTTTCATCTTGCAAACCCCTAGAATTTAAGAGCTCTTGAACATCTCTCCTCAGAGCTGCCCTTATTTTCAGCTGTTCAAATCTCTGATGGTTTATTTTTTGAAGGAAGTTTACTTCCACAATAATTACATAATTAAGCACAAGATGATTGTACTGTCCCATTGTGTTTTCATGACAATTTTAGCTCCACAACTTCAAACTCAGTCATTCTTGTCTTTACACTCTTGACTTAATGTACGCTCTTTACACTTGAACCAAGAATTATTGATGATAATCAAAGCCAATTTTTTTCTAGTTCTCTGAAACTGATTTGAAATTGAATTCCAAGCATCCATATAAACTCTATTATGTAAAGATTTTATTGTCAAAAATTGTGCTTCTAGTTCAAAATGAAGGGAAAATTTTATTCTTCTAGATAATGCTATAGTCTATTTTTTAGAAAACAAAAGTCCTCTACCCTGACTCAAACAGTAAACTCAAAAAGTAAAATGCTTTTATCTAGACTTTGTTCATATACTTATCCAATAGCGTCTAGAGAAATGCCCAAACTTCAGGAATGAGAGGAGAAGATATAGCTGATAGTTCTTCCCTGATCCTTAACTAAAGGGCAATCTTGGCTTGCTGATGTGAATCAGACTGATATGACAATTAAAATCTGCCCTTTCCTCCAATTCTACTTTGTTTATGCGAGTAATGACTGCCTCAAACCCAGTCTCTCTTTGTGTGTATATTGAGAGAGAAAAAAAGTGAAAGTTTGTGTACATGATAATAGTATTCATGCACAGAATGTGACATTTTCCTTCAGCCTAAAGATACTAGATAGTTATTTAGAAAGGAGCCATAATTGCCCTCATTTTTTTCTTATTAAAAAAACCCAAACCTTCCCCATTATGTTTATCAAAATTTGAGAATTTTGTACCATGTTTCCTATAGAAATTGGAAATTCAATTTCTCCACAATTGAGTTCCACCCTACTTTCCCTAACTTATTTTATATTACTTCATCATCTTGCACCCAGTCTTTTAGCATTGTCCTCTTAGCTTTCTTCTTTAATTAACATGCTACTCCTCTGTCTTGGATGCATTGTATCTACTCTCTCTTTATCTAGATCTTTTAAAATCCCTAGCTTCCCTTTAGCTCAGGTGCCACAATCTATAGAATTCTTTTTTTTTATCCATTCCTTATTCCCCGAGTTTTACAGTTCTCTTTTCTATCTGAAATTACTTTCTACATACTTATTTGTTATACATCCAAGCTTCTTGAAAACAGAGAATACTTCATTTTTGTCTTCATATGCTCAATGCCTAGTACAATGCCTTGCATATAGAAGGTACTTAATGTTGTTGAATTTAACTGAATGTAAGGGTGTAATGTCTGGACTAGCTCATTGTAGGATATCTGTACCAGCACGAGTCCTTGATCTTAGAAGAGCAGTGAAGAGGCGGGACTCACGTGGATGGTCAAACTTGGAGTCCGTTTATTCCAAATTCTCTCAGACTTATATACCCTAATACTATTACATAATTATAGCACACTGTGCTTGTGCTAACTATAAACTGCTCATTCAGGACCACATAAACAACTTGCTATTGTATGTAGATGTCTCTTTGCCACTTCGTATAACTCTGCTTTAATTACAACCAAGAGCTTTTTTTTGGGGGGGGGGTGAGAGGGAGTTGAACCAGACACTGTCAGCAGGGTTACTTTTATTGGACTAAAGGGTCTTATACCTCGCCCAGGGTCCCCATTACCTGTGGCCCTTTACATAGGGATATAAGCATATATATACCTTTGTTCATATTCACACAGGTAACAAGTGATGGAGCTGAAATTTAAATCCAGGTCTTCTGAGTTTAATTCCAGAACCCTTTTTATGATCTCCTTCCTTTCCCCAATATCACTGAATAAATCCCTGTCACAATACAAACACCTCAGGAAACAATCTCTAACATCACCTGATACATCATTCTTATTCTTTATTGAAATATTATTATGTTCCTCTTTCCCTGTTAACCCTACTAATAAGGTTTTTGTTCCTTGTGGCTTTGGCTTAACTATTCATTTGGAATTCTTAGCATCTTATCTCTATCAAGTTACCTAATAGATGAATATTATTTTCTCATCTAGGACCATTTCCTGGTGAAATTTCTGTACAGACTTTACCCAGTTATCTTTCAGGATAACTCACTCATACAGTCTAGGCCAAGGTCTCTCAAATAAGAAAGTCTTTCTCAACTGTGTTAGGTCTCTGACAGGTGATTTGGCAGCATAGCAACCTTGTGGTACCAGTTTCTGGTATGAGTTATTTTCCTTTCAATTCCAATCCCCAGGGAGCATAGCTTTTCCAAGACCAGTATTTTCCCTTGAGCTTAACTCTATGCTCCTGGTAGCTTGTTAGTTGTTTCCAGTAGCCTCTATATAATATAATACAAAAAACATATAGATACAACTATTTAAACAAAAATATATAGATACAAAATATATAGAAAAACAGATACAAAAAATAGCTACAAAGTAAATATAAGATTTTCCTGGAGGAGTGCGAGGGGAGGAGCAGCACTAGAAACTTTTTCCTTTCCTTCTTTTTTTCTTTCTTCTTTCCTCTCCTTTCCTCTCCTCTCCTCCACCCTTTTCTTTCCCCCTTTCCTCTCTCCTTTCCCCTTTCTCCTTTCTCCTTTCTCCTCTCTCCTTGCCCCTCTCCCCTTTACCCTTTTTCCTTCTTTGTCCTCCTTTCCTTTCTCTTTTTCTTTTCTCTTTCCTTTCCTTTCCAAATGCAATTTCCTGCTTTTATTGAAAGGAACATTGAGACCAAGATAAATTAAACCACTTGTTCCAGGTCATGCAGGTAGAGAAGGAAATTGAAACCAAATTTTCTGATTTCAAACCCAGCATTCTTTTAACTCTGGTATACATCCATTAACATTATAGGGCAAATTCATTCATCATGTTGGTTAGCCAAGGAAAGACAACTGGCTGACAGCAATGTCTTGACAATGGAAGAGAATGGTAGAGATAGGTTCAAAGAACATTGCTCCAGGAGACAGGACTTGATTGTGGTATCACCATAGTAAGGTCTCTAGGCATTGATGGATTAGCATCTGTCTATTGAGAAAAGGGGGAAAAGTCTTAGGTGGTACTGAAGACAAAAGTTGAACCCATTTCATAAGTTTGCCTGGGATCTGCCCATGGGGAATAGAAAGATTCACCCGAAGTATGAGGAAACCTGGGAATTGTACAGACATTTTACACAGCTGACAAATTGGTGTTGTTAAAGCAGAAGTCTGTCATTTACCTGCTCAAGAAATTTTAGTAGCTCCCTATTGCTCCTTATATTAAACACAAATTCCACTATTTCACATTGAAAGCCCTCAAATTTGGCTCTCACTTGTTTTTTCAAAACTTTTTTTTTTTTTTTTACAACTCTTCTCCTCATGCATTACTATTTTCCATCTAAACCTGTCTATTTGGTATCCTCCACACACACTATTATATCTTTCATCTCTGTGCACATGCTGTTCCTATGCTCTTCTTTTTCATCTTTACCTCCTAGAAACCATAGCTCCTTTTTAAGACAGCTCAAGTGCTATGTCCCCAATCCTCTAATTATTTGTATTTTTCCCTCTCTTTCCCATCCGTCAGTTATTAGTTCTCAGTTTAAAAAAATCTACAAATTCAAAGTACATTAATTCCGTACTTATTTCTCTGGTTGTATGTTGTTTCTCCCAAATACATTTCTAGGGGGCAGGGCAAAGCTCCAAAGGATATTTTATTTTTATTTCTATTTCAGCACCTAGCATAGTGCCAGACACATGGTAGGTAATTAATAAATATTTGTTGAATTATTTAAGTCACACTAATAAACAACACAATAACAAAGTGAGAATTTCCGAAAACAGGGTTCCAGGAATATATGGAGTCTTATTTAGATAGTCAGGCTGAGAGTCAGAGCCTAGGGATATATATTGAAAACAGTGCATCAAACCTCATTTACTCATTTATGGGACCTGTCCAAGATGAGATCAGTAAAAGAGTATGAGGTAAGTGAGGAATTGCTCCAGAATAACAGATGGACTTTTTCTCCTATGGAGGGATTCTCAACATTATTCCAGTGATAGGCCCTGCATAGGCTCAAGCAGTGATTGGAGAGTATGAGCATGTCTCTTTATTTCTTTTTCCATTTCATTTGTACTCATCTGTATGCGATTTTAACTGATTATGTACACTGATTTCTGGGAATTATAAGTATAGCTGAAATATCAATATTTTACTTTTCTTTTCTATACCTCTCCTTCCCTCTGTTTCCTATCCAACACTCATCGGTAACTTTGGTTCTTTCTTTAAAAAGAAAGAACCATCCTTCAGTGCTCTTCTTGTCAACTGTTCACTAAAATGATATTTCAGAAGATGAATTAGAAGAGTTAGAACTGAGAACACTTGGGTGGCATAATGGAAGGCACACTGGATGAGGAATCAGGAAGTCCAAATTAATTTCTCAGTTCTGATGTTCATGGATTGTGTGATCTTGGGCAAGCCACTCAGTCTCAAAGGTTCTTTATTAGTCACATGATAGTGGGAGTGATCTCTATTAGCACTAACATTTCATAATTGTGTTCCTTGCAGCTCTAACATTGCTATCATGTGAGTTCTTTTAAATGATTCTTTTTAAAATTATGAACTTCAACATCAATAAATGTACACATTCCAATTTACAGAGAACAGAAATGAAGAATTATATATGATACAGAATTTCTGTTATGTATAGTTTTAAAAACTATATTAATTTAACAGGATGGTATCAAACCTTCTTGATTTCTCTGTATTTTCTTTTAAATTTCCTTTTTCTCTGTTCTGTGTATTTCAAAGTGTTTCACTGACATTCTTTTCTTTCCTTTATTTTTTCCACAACAATATCATACATATTCAATCTCCTCTCTAACACCCCCCCAAGTCATCTATTGTAAGAAATAAACATAAATAAACAAAATAAATTCACACTTTGACAATGTCTGAAAATGAATTTCTCATCTAAATTTGTAGGATATCACCTCTCTATAAAGATTTGGGAAGCATATAATACCATTGATCTTCTGGAATCATGATTGGTCAATTGCCTTTGTCATATTTCTTAAACTTTTTTCAAAATTATTTTACCTTATATTATTATTATCATTGTGCAAATCACTTTCTTTCTGCTAAATGTATCAATTCATGCAAGATTTCTCATATTTTTCTGTAACTGTCCTTTCTGTCATTTTTTATGGTGCATGCAATGTAATATGACTGCCTCTAGAAATGATGAGTAGGATGGATTAAGAGAAACCTATTGGGTTTCTCATTTCTTCCATCATTAATTTACTGAAACAGTGGGAATAAATTTTTATGCGCAAAGTACTGTGTCAGGACCTGGGTAAACAGATACTAATATGAAAAAGTGGCTGAGATGGATTGTGTGAGACCTTGAATAAATTCCCAGATCAAGAATTTTTACTTTTGTAGACAATTGAGAGTTTTGAGTGGAGCAGTACCTTAGTAGGATTATTCAAACAGTAGTTATGAATTATGGATTGGAGAAGGGATATACTGGAACCATGAAATCAAACTAGTTTATCATTACAATCATCTAGGTGAGGAGAGATGAGAGTTTGAACAGATACAATGAATGTTATAGGAAAGGACAGATATTAATGGTATTGCAGGGGGAAAAACTAACATGATTTGGTAACTGTGGTGAGGGAATAGAAAGAGTCAAAGAAGACTCCATGTTTATGAGTTTGGGTTACTAGTTGGTACCATTAATAGAAATAGAGAAATTATGAAAAGAGATTGGTTTCCTAGGAAAGATGAATTAAATTTTTGTACATATGATATTGGATTGCTGGTGGTGCATCCTGATGGTGATATATTCAGTGAAGAGTTGTGAATATAGAATTGGACTGTTAAGGGACAGGTCAATTCTCCGAGAGCCTCCACAGCTGTGGATCATAGTATCTGAAAGAGATGCAGGGTAGCCTTTGCTGACACAGGTGTTGTGGATTGGGAATGAGATAGATTGGAGGCAGAGGGAAGAGGAGAGAGGTTAGACAACGCAACAGCCTCTCAGTCAGAGAGGTCAGAGAACAACGACTGCAAGTCCATTCTGTGTTGGATCTCCAGCAGCCACTGTCAGGTGGCTCCCTTGAATTCCAACAGCTCTCCCTTGTATTCCAACGCTGAATCTCTGGAAAATATTGAGCCGGGTTTGGACATTTGGTAGCTATTTACATAAGGGTGATAATTAGTGCCATAGGAACAGGTAAAATCACTAAGGGAGAGAGTATAGAAAGAAAAGACAAGGAGATCAAAAACAGAACTTTGGGGGATACCCAATTTTAAGGGTTGGAAGATGGATGAGAAATCCATAAAATGGACAGGTGTGTTTAGAAAGAGAATTGTAAGAGTACAGCATGACTTCAAGGGAAAAGGAAGCACGGGAGGGTCACTGGTGTCAAATTTTACAGAAAAATTAAGGAGAATGCATGTTAAAAAGTTCATTGGATATAATGATAAAGAAGTCACTAATAACCATGGAGGGAACTGTTCTTGTATATTTGTGAGAAAAGTAACTTAGTAAGCACTTAATAAATGCTTGTGAACTATTTGCCAGCTTCAGAGTAGTCTCAACCCTGTAGACTTCAAATGCATTGGTGGGTTGGGGGATGTCTATCCCGAGCATGTGAAGACTTCTCTTAGTAGGATGGGAGAATGAGAGAATGAGAACAATTTGTTTCAATGGCCACAAAAGTGGATGAAGTAGGCATTGTGGAGCACTTAAAGCTTGATCAGATATCAAAGGTCATCCACTGCATCTTGGCCCATCACCAGTCGCCCTGTCTTTTGTCTTGCCCCTTACTTGAATGACCCAGGCTGATGACTCTGTTTAACTTTACCTCACTTAAATCTAATTCACTTATAAGTTATTACTCAGTGATATCATTGGTCTTTTTTGAAAATAAAGGACCTACCACAAAACCAACTACTTGCCTGATACCTTATTGAGTCCTGAGTATACAAAGAAAGGCAAAAAACACAGTGCTTGTCATTTAGGAATTCATGTTCTCATGGATGAGGCAACATGCAAAAAAGTGTACCTATAAGATATATATGGTATAAATGAAAGATAATCTCAGTGGGAAGGGAGAGGGAAGAGGGTACTGGGAAAGGTCATCTTTGTAGATTTTACCTGAGACTTGAAGGAAACCAGAGAAACCAGGAGGCAAGGATTAAAAAGAGAATTCTTGGCATGGGAGATAGTAAAAATGCAATCAGGAGATGAAATGGCTTGTTCAAAGATCCAATGCTACTGGATCACAGAGTTTGTGGAAGGGAGTAAGGTTTAAAAAGATTGAAAAGGTAGGAAGGGGCTAGAGATTTAAAAGTCAAACAGAGAATTTTACATTTGATTTTGAAAGCAGTGAAGAGTCCCTGGTGTTTATAGACTAGTGAGGGAACATGATCAGACCTGTATTTTAGAGAAAAGCACTTTGGCATTATAGTGGAGGATGGATTGTGAAGTAGAGAGAGATTTGAGGCAGAGAGATTTACTAATAGGTTACTATAATAGTGCAGGTGTGAGGCGATACAGGTTTATACCAGGTTGACAGCTTTGAGAATGGAGAGAAGGGGAAATAATGAAGAGATATATGACAATGAGTGAATAATTTGTATTATAATTGTTCTTGTATTTGTTTTATCTTTTCCTAATAAACTGTATATTTCCTGAAAGCAACAACTTTATCTTGTTTCTTCTTCTTCTTTCCAGTTTATGATATAAACTTAATAGATGTTTCCTAGATTAAATTGGTGAAGTAGTAGCAAAAATGTTTCTATATTATTTTTGCCCTATCAGAAAAACACTTTTTAGTCTTGATTGACTTAGCCTTTGAATAAACTTTTGGCTGCTCCTCTAAGCAATCACTTTAACACGAATTGAATTACTTCTGGGCTTTATTGAATTCACAGTCAGAAATTGAATTAAGCAGATGTTTATAAAACCATGTTGACTGATGTGGTAGTTCAGAAAAAGTCTGTTTTTTTGGACCAAGACTTTCTTGGAAGGGCTATCTAGACATTCCCTTTTTTTTCTTGCCAGGGCTCTCTACCTTTTTCCTTTTTTGACCTCCCCCTTTCTTCAATATCTGGCTAGAAACTCCAGGGCTTTTTCATTCTGTTATGGCATTTCCCTGCCTCTAATTGGTGAGAACCTAATCAGATGTGCCTGAATGAGATCCATTCCCCCTTCTTCTAAAAGATCTTCTTTATGTATCCTTGAGCAGCCTTGTTGTATAGGGTATGATCCAGGAGTTCCAGTCTAATACTGAGAGGAATTTGAGGAGACTGGAATAATCTGGATGCTGGTTCCTATCCTCTTTCTTCTCTGAACAAGTGGATTCAGTCTTTGACTTAGAAGAGTGGATCAAACCTAAACATTAGCTGTGTGATCTTGGGCAAATCATTTATCTCTTTCTGGCTTAGTTTTTTCATTTGTAAAATGAAAAAGTATTTACCTCACAGATTTTTGTGAAGACCAAATGAGGTAAAGTGTTTTACAAACCTTAAAATCCTATGTAAATACTAATTATTATAAGATCACCTCATCTGAATTCCAGTTGTATCCTTGTTTCTCTGGTTATAATCCAAATTGATTCTTCTTTATAAACACCTTTATGTATTTCAAGTTAAGCCATCTGTCTTCTTTTGAATGTATTAAAAATATTCCAAATAAAGACCTGTTTATTTAAGAACATAATTGATTAGTTTTCTCCTTCCATGGAAATCTCTTAAGCTCTATAAAGCAGCTGTAATGGACTGACACAGATGACATTTAAAGATAATATACATTGTTGATATTTTTTAAGTCTGTTCTTAACTATTAAAGAGTAACAGTGATGTGGATAATGGATAAGACCAACAGTAAAGAATTAAATTTTTTTCACAATTTACTTGGGAATAATAGATCACATTTATAAAGTATTTTCAAGTTCACAAAGTTGAATATATTATATATAATAATGCATAATTCAGTTCCCTTCATATGCTTTTATAAAGGATGTTTTCTATATAAGTAAGAACTATCAACCTGAAAAAAAAGTCATTATGTTGGTAGTTATTTATATTTCTCATTCAGTTTTTCATAGGAAGTGATAAGTTCTGTTATTTAAAAATAATATTCCCTTTCTTTTCAAATATTTTGAAAACTGATTCTTTAATGACCTCAAAATTATGTTGCCTAAAACATATGCGTACTTGGTCTGGTCCAGCTGCTCTTCCCTTCTTTCATGCCATTTCTTCTTTTTCATAGAAATAGAAACATGGGCTGCATTGTACTTTAGGGCCTGTAATATTGGAGTCCCAATATGATGATACCATTATTGATGAAGAAAACAGTTTGCTTCACAAATGATATTCTGCAATGCAATGCAAAATGATATTCTTATTTTGTATTTGTTTGAAATAAATTAATCCCCTACCATCCATAAAACACGAGGACACAGCACAGAATACAAATAGAGCCAAACATGGTACTATTCTGCATATACTTTTGGCTGCAGATGACATTATGTTGATTGTATTAAACCTTGGAAAACTCCAATGCTTTCAACCTGAACCTCAATAATTAAATAGGAAAAATCAAGTGAATGAAGAATGATTGTTGTTTAGACTGTGATATTAATTGGATAAATTAGAACATTTAATCTCGGGCAGTTAAGCTATTAGCTCAATAGTAGATATCTATAAGTATATATTTGCTACATATATTATATACATCATCTATTTTCAATAGATAGTGAGCAGGACCTAAAAATTGAATAGGAAATAGAGAGTAAACTGGATTTTTATCTAGGAAAACTGTATGTTTCAGTGATCTTGAACTACTACCTAAACCATAATCTCATCCCTTTAACATCAATATTTTTTCCAATGTTATTATATGACTAAAATTTATGGAATGCCACAGTTTTCAAAGAATCAAAAGTATGGATTGCCAAAGGGCAGTAGAGAGAAATATGGTGAAGTATAAATAGGCAGTATATAATCAATGACAAATTGTTTTCAAAAAGTGTATAAAAGATATCATATTTAAGATAGGTCTGAAAAGAGCTTATCATATAGCAAGTGATGACCGTTGTATAGCCTATGGTAGATTAAATTTCCTGCACACTGGGTGAATCTCTGTGCAGATATATAGAAGGACAATACTCAGACAGGATGAGGAGGTATAAATCTGTTCTGTTGGAGCAACCATTTTGATGGTCATAAATAAATGATCAAAAATTTAGAACTGGAAGCAGGAGTGTTGTGAGATTCAAATGAGTTAGTGAATGTAAAGCAATTTGCAAACCCTAAAGTGCCTTATCAGATGTTGTTGTTATTATTATTATTATACTATAATAACCAGTTCTCCAGTCTGTTTATGACTTTTGACCCTGAGCATTCTATTGCCCTTCTGTAGAGCTCAAGCCATGTTTATAGAACAGTGCAGTTGTATGTTAGTAAATGTTTAATAACAAGGAACTCCTGGGGAAAATGTCTGTATACACACTTACGTTTAATCTACATTATTAATATTTTTCTAAATCTAGACCATTAACAAAATAATCAAGGCTTTATTTTTAACAGTTGTGATTTCTGATATATAAATAAATACTCACATTGAACGTTTTACAAATTAGAACTGGCTCCAGCACACCCTGAGTGGAAGAAGTCTCAGAATTCATCTAGTCCAAGTTCCTTTATTTCATATATATGGAAACTGGGACTCAAAGAGGTTAAGTGACTTGCCCAAGATTTTAGTCACTAATTGGGAACCAAAAGCAGAATTTGTATCTATAAACTTTGACTCTAGAACTAATGTGCCTTTCATTGTACCAGATATAGATCCATTGAGTACTGAAATCTAAAAAATATATCATATGATTTTATATGCATATATCAAAAAGTTTTGCTTGAATTAATGTTAAAATATTGCAAATTATATAAACATGTATGTGCAATGTCCTGGCTAGCTTTCTGGAGGATTTCTGGATGGGCGTTGGTCTTAGCAAGAGAGTCACTGAGGATGGTCAGGGATAGAGTCTGGAGTCTGTGGGTCTGTGCATCTATGAGTCTGAGATCAAGCTCGAGCACACACTGTCTCCTCTCCAGTCCTTTCAGCCCTTAAATACCTTAGTACAATTACCTCCCTACAGCACACTGAGCATGTGCCAACTGCAGAGCCATTACATCACCATATCACACTAAGTATATGTGAACTAGAGAACAATTATCTCATCAATCATACTAAGTTAACACCTTATTGTAAGTATCCTTGCTTCAAGTAGAACACAGGTGGTCACTCCCTCCTTGACTTTTAAGGAAAAAGTGTGAACATCAAGGGAAATGGGGAGCCCCAGATATTGTCAGTGGGTTTCCTCTGGGCTAAAGGGTCTTATACTTTACCCAGAGTTCCCCCACTATCTGCAGCCCTCTACATGTATGCCTTGGGTGTAGGAAAGAAATAATCTTGGAACTAACAGAGAAAAATGCAGGGAAATATATCCTATCCTCTCTTTTAATATGTTATGACATAGATTTGTTCAAAGCTGGTTAGCTAAGAGTTGATGGTACACCTGTGGCAGATGAAGCCTAAATTTTAGTTTTTCCCAGCTTGGCTAGCTGAGCTCACCAGGCTCTGAAATAAATCTCAATAACTGATAACGCAAACATCCTTTTAAAAGAGCAAAGTGTTTTCCCCTCCATGTAAGATGTCATGAGGCATATGGCTCACAGGGCAGGAGATCAGAGAAAGTGCTATAAATTATCCAGCAATAAGAAGGATAATTTCCTGGGGCTGTTTTTCATCGACAATGCAGATGTTGGTCCCTGATGCTGTTGGTTCCAGCTGAAGCATCATAATCACTGTAATATGTGTGGGGGGAGAGAGAGGGGGAGAGATGATTTCACAATGTCATGTCACCAGTTGGTGCTGTTACCTTGGGGATACTATCAACCCTTCAGACCCAAGTGAGATGCATGGACAGATTTATGGCTATCCTGTTCAGTCACGTTGTGTGCAGTTTTGATAAGACCACACCCTCAGCTCAAGTACATAGCACAAGGGAGCATGGGAACTATATGAATTCTAAAAGCCAAAATGAATCACTGTGAGACTCACCCATATACCTTATTTTTCTAAGGAAGATATGATGCTCCCCATCACATAGAAGATTATATATACACGGTTATATATAATATGTGGCTTATATATGGAAGCTTTCTTAGGAAATTATACACACATGTATATAGTTTATCATATTTTATAAGATCAAGGACACTTTCCTAATTGATTCCTCTTGACTAAGAATATATAGGATCATTAGATGTGGTAGCATAATCCCTGAAACTGATCATTTGAGCTCATAGATTACTAGTTGAGTGGGACTTAAACTAATTAGCTAATGGCACAAAGATTGGCCCCAATATGGTGAACCCTCAGGAGTTTCAAGAGATGCCTGATAACAGGGAAGTCTATGAATAAAAATCAAACTATTAACTTTAAGGAATAAGGGGTCACCAAACTGGTTAAGGAGAAGTAAACTAGCCAGGGTCAGAAATGGATTGGGTCAATGCTGCCATCCTGATTAGCAGTAGGTTTGGACCTTGAATGGCCTCAATATTTTTAAGCTTAGTGAGAAAGGGAGACCCAATTTAAAAAAAAAAAAAAAAAGAAAGAAAAAGAAAAAGGAAAAAAAAAATCCATCCAAGCTTTACCACAATAGGGAAATACTTTCTGGAGATCCTTGACAATAAGGAAATCTATGAATAATAAAACATTCATTGCACACCTTCTCTTTAAGAGGTACCACGGATAATAAAAAGAAGGATAAACATTTGGTCCCTGACCTCGTGGTGCTTACCATCTAATAGAAATCTAGGTTAGTTTTCTTACTGTTTCTCAGAGGAGATTTTTTGAGATTTCCTTTTCACCCTAAAAAGCATAACTGTCAATTGAAGTTGGGCTGGAGATTATTGAAGGTGGATCTTTGGGGTGAATCTTCTTCATGTGTGTCTATTATTTTAGCAGTAAAAAGGCAGGCTGGTGAGTCTCTTTCTCTTTATTGAATGCTCAAGGGCCTAAAGGATTTTGCTAGATTTGGCTCCTGAGTCATATCTTCTTCAACACTTCCATTAATCTATATTGAGTAAAAAGAGAGGCCTATAGAGATTTAATAACTGACTTTCTAGAGGAAAAAAATCTACTCATGACACATTTTCAAATTTAATCTACATAATTCACATCCTTATCATTTCTTTAAGTCAACAATTAGCAAAACAAAACAAAAATCAAGCCCTAATTTATAGTGTTTGCCTATTTCTGAGGTATAAAATTTTCAGGGGTCCTCAAACTTTTTAAATAGGGGGCCAGTTCTCTGTCCCTCAGACTGTTGGAGGGCTGGACTATAGTAAAACTTTGTTTTGTGGGCCTTTAAATAAAGAAACTTCATATCCCTGGATGAGGGGGATAAACATCCTCAGCTGCCGCATCTGGCTCGTGGGTCGTAGTTTGAGGACCCCTGGAAACGTTCCCACTGGAAATTTAACAATCAGTTTTCTGGGGCCCCTATGGATTGACTTTAGCACACCCCTGGTACTCCTCCTACTGATGCAGTTATTATAAAATTTATATGCAAGGAACTATGCTAAGCACCTTATAAATATTACCTCATTTGACCCTCAAAATAACCTACAATGGTAGGTGTCAGTATAATCCTCATAATAAAATTGAGGAAACTGAGACAAAGATTAAGTGGTTTGACTAAGATCATACAACTAGTAAGTATCTGAAGTGGATTTTAATTTTGACTATGGGAAGATTCCCTCTACCATTTTATTAGGTAAGGAAGAAAAGGGTTAGAATGATTTCTTAACAAAGTAAGAAAGGGAATCAGTTGGGGCGAGATAAAAAGGACATTGCACTAAAAGTACAACTGAAGTTGGATTAGATGAATTTGTAATGTATCCAGACTTGACCTAGCTGTATTTAGCTTTTACCAACCTTTCAGTGAGCTAGACTAGTCTTTAGATGACAGACATACTATTTGTTGCCAAATTGGATAAAAAGAACCATTTCTCTTTCAGTTTTTTTTAACCTGTAGAAGGGAAACTATTAATACTAATAACTGACATTTTGAAAAACATTTTAAAGCTTTAGAAATATATATGGACATATTATATACATATAATATGTAATTATATATTCATATTATATAATTATATCATGCAATTATATTACATGCAATAATAGATTGTGATATATATATGCAAATATATAAAATCTTATTTGAGCTTCATAGCAACTCTATGGGGTAAAGATATTATGATATCTATTTTACAGAGGAGAAAACGTATTTTCAGACAAGTTAGGTGACTTGTTCCAGCCTTACACAGGGGTGAGAATTGAATCTAAATCATCCTGACTCCATGTGTAGTATTCTAGCTTTATCTTTTCTCAAGATTTAAGTTCAGTTCAAATTAATATGTTGTGAAATAATGTACATTGAAAATGACTGACTTAATACTTAAATGCTTGAATGAATGGATAAGAATATTAAAAAGAATATTTTTCCCTCAAATTCCTCGGCAGAGCAAAAGTCACATGTCTTTGATTAAATTCAAGAACATTCTTCATATGAATAGTGCTCTCTGTATTGGAGCATGCATTACATGATCTGCCAGTGGCTTCTGTACCTGTGACAGTTTATTACCTACTCAGTTCCTGTCTTGGTTTCCCTGATGAGCTTACAGTATGTGTCACTGTAACTTATGAGAGGAGGTGAGTGGAAAAGCTCTTCAAAAATGAGTCATTATAAGTATTTGATTTTCCAAGATTTTAAAGTCAGGACTGTTAAGTACACAAGGGGCCAAGAAAGAGAGAGAAAAAAAGATTTATGCCAGGCTGATGGAAAGATCTTGTGAACAGCAGTGGCAGTCCAATGATTTGCTCTGGAAAATGAATTAAGCTTAATGTTCACTCAAATATATAATATTTATAGCTTAATCAAAGTGGGACTAATGAGATGTTCTTTCAAAATAACTTGATGGTCATTAAAAGTGGGACAAGATAAGGAGGAGGTGCTATCTTCAAAGCAATGTGGTATAATGAACAGAAAGATTATTGGACCATGATTCAGGAGACTTGGAGGTGAATGTTGGATACCTCTCATTAATTGGCTGTGTGATTTTTACTTTACTTCTCCATTTCTCAGTCTCCTGGTTTGAAAACTAAAAAGGTCAGACTAGGTGATTTGTAAGGTCTCTCTGAGCTCTATGATGTTGTATGAGCAAATCCAGATAAAGGTAAGTTACTCTCCATTGCCACATTTTGAGAAAGAATTCAGGGACAAGTTCAATCCAGAAATCCTCTGGTTAAGAGGTCCTGAATTTTAAATTCTATAGCGGCACCTCCCTTTAACATCAGATTAAATTTCATAGACTTAAAAAAATTTTTTTTTTCCATGTGAAAATTTTCCTTCTCTACGTGCCTCACAGCCAGGATATGGAACTTGAGATGAGTTAAAGAGAATAAAGGATTCTTAGGGAACTGCAAAGGCATTGAAAACCTTCAGGGCCCTCTGGCCTTTATGCAGGAAGCCTTGAGCTGGAATGTTGGTAGCAAAATCACAAGAGGAAAGAAACGTTTTGCCACGTAACCCACTAGAAACTCGAATCAAACTGCCTAATGTCACTTCCCAAAATTGCATTCTATTTTATTTTATTAGAATCATCCTTTTGCTGACCTTGTCAGGCTAATAAAATGGGTATAAATGCTGGGAGAAAAATATCTCTTCCATTAGTTGCTTGCCTCTAAGTGACTGATAACCATTGATAGGTTTACGTGCTAAATAAGGCTCAGACACTGGCATGGTTTTGAACAGAGATTGTGATCATTAAGGGAGAAAACTGCTCCAGACCAAACAAGGACGATGCTTGCCAGGAATAGGAGTGGTCTTGGAAAAGACAAGTTATATTCATGTGATTCAAGAGTCACAGAAATCAGTCAAATCAATAAGCATTAAATTAAGGACCTACTATGTGTCAAAGCATTATACTAATTGCTGGGGATATGAACACAAAGAATGAAACATTTCCTATTTCTATTTCCCCAATCTTTTAAAATCATATGACCTGCTATTTTCACTGTACCTCAGCCACACGAGATTTAACCATTACCCACAAGTGACCCACTTTCCTAAATAGAAACTTTGACATTCTCCATATGACCATAATGTCCTATCATTTTTCCACTACTCCCTATGCCCTGATCTTCCAAAATCTATTCTTTACTTTCACTGAGCCCTTCAATCCCTCCACTCTTAAGTCCTGTTTCCTGCTCTGATTTCACTTTCCCCTCCAATTTCAACCCCTTAGTTGACCATTTTAACTCTATACTGTCCTCTTCTCTTAAATTCTTTCCTCTCCTCCCATCCACCTCTTGCCAAATCTCAGCTCTCTATTATCCCTACCACTTACTTTCTCTGTTCCTAGTCATAAGCTACTAAATACAGCTAGATCAAGTCTGGATAAATTATAAATTCATCTAATCCAACCTCAGTTGTGCTTTTAGTGCAATGTCCTTTTATCTCATCCTAACTGATTTCCTTTCTTACTTTGCTAAGAAATCATTCTAACCCTTTTCTTCCTTACCTAATAAAATGGTAGAGGGAATCTTTCCATAGATAGTCAAAATTAAAATCCCCTTCAGATACTTACTAGCTATATGATCTTAATCAAATCACTTAATCTCTGTTTGTCTCAGTTTCCTCAACTATATTATGAGGATTATACCAGCACCTATCATTGTAGGTTGTTTTGAGGGTCAAATGAGGTAATTTTTATAAGGTGCTTAGCACAGTTCTGGCATATAAGTTCTATATAAATGATAGTTGTTATTTCCCTCTTTTTGATAAAGTCAAAGGTGTTCATGAAACAAAATATAACTCCCCCAATAGAAAAAAGTCCAAAATTTCAGACCAAAAAACTTCCAAACTTTAGTTCTTAGCACGATACCTTGAGTAGGGGAATCAAAGCTTGTGAATTGGAAGAGTTCTCAGAGTTCAACATAATTTTATAGATGGGAAAATTACATAGTTTACCAAAGAACAATCGGAAGTAAACATTGAAAGTGGGATTTCGACCTAAGTCTTCTGTCTTAAAAGTCAATGATTTTTTCATTTTAAGATGTTGACATAATAGATTTTTAGATTCAATTTTGAGGAATTGAATTAAGTTGAGTTATAGTAGAAGGTGAAGAGTAGATGGGCACCCAGTGAAAATTCAGAACAGGAAGGAAAGGAAAAGACCAATAGAAGCCAAGACAGCATCCTTCCAATTGGTGAGATAATCAGACTAATCATCAGATTTGCCTTTTGTTTCAAAATCTTAGATTGGTTGAAATGAATTTTGGGTATTTCTTTGGGTATTATGCTTTAACTGATATGGTCTTTCCTATAGAACAGGGCAGCTACATATGGAAGAAGTGCTTTGCTCCCTGACTCACCTGCTCCATGCTACTTTTTGTAACCTGAATTAATATATTGCAGTGAAATGATTCAATATTGTGTTATTATTGTTTGGATGTAAAAGAGGATAGTTCAGTTAGGAACATAATGCAATATTAAGTTATCAAGCCTGGAAGGAATTTATGGCATTAATAAAGATGAGAAAAGAAAAATGCTTTAAGTCCCCTGTTCCTTTTAAGAAGTTGTAAATGGTTACTTTTATAGGGCCCAAATATTTTCAGCACACTTGAAGGAACTATAACAATAATGCATTCCAAATTGGAGTTTATGTATTTTATATGTCTTGTGAAGACCTTAGGGTAAAGGAAATAGAAGGAGGGAGACATTTAATTTCAGATAGAGACCTTTTGCCTTCAGTTACATACTTTGGAGACTCTTCTCATGGATTTGGACAGTAGTGCCGAAAACTGAGATGGGGAAAAAGATCAAATCAATGACATCAACTTCTCAGAATAAACCTGTAACCATTTTTGCCTTGGAGCTTTCCTCCTTACTTACAAGTATATTTCTGAATTATTAGTTCAGTTTGCCATATATCAAAATGACTCAAGACTACTCAGTTTCCACAATAACAAAAAAATTAAATATTCTAAGGCCATAATACTGTGTTTAAGGTCCTATTCCTTATCACTCATAAATCGATAACAATAACAACTCGGAATGGAAGCTAAAAAGCCTAGTCCTTTATAGGCACAAGTAACAATGGTTCAAATTGTTAGATGGTGTTTCAGTAATGACTGAAACCCAGAAAGGGATTTGCTTTTCTCCTTTGCATGAAGGTTTAGCTTAGTGTTTGAAATAAAGGTTAGCAGCACAAGAAGTTGGAGCTTCTGGAGTCTGTCCTACAGTCATAAAATGAAGGGGAACATTGGGTCATTTATCTTGATGATCTAAACTCAAAAATTAATTTAGTTGTTTTATTTACATAATTTCTTGAATATTCCCTTTAACTATGAGCATATCGATTTAGTCTGAGAGACAGGAGAGCCAGACTTAGGTTTCCATACCTGTATTTTTGCTCAGTGTTTAGTTTACCCCTCTCAGAAAGTCATCCCTTATAACAAAGATTTTTTTTAAGAAAAAATAAAAAATAGTCCAGCAAATTATCAACATATTAAAAAACCAACAACAAACCCTAATATATATGCAATGTTTTGCACCTGAGAATCTTCCACCTTTGTACAGGAGATGGAGTAGCTGTCCTCTCATGCCTTTTCTTTGGGACCCAAGCTTGTTCTTTATAAGTCTGACATATTCATTTCTGATTGTTTTGTAGAAGTTATTCTTTTAATTTACCTCTTGCAATTTCAGTTTTCTCTTCTGTAAAATGGATAGTTAATAGCTTTCTTTCTTTCCACTCTTAAAAAAAAAAAGTAGTTAAATACGGGGCAGCTAGGTGGTATAGTAGAGAGAGTACCAGGTCTGGAGATGGGAAGGCTCCTCTTCCTGAATTCAAATCTGGCCTCCCTAATGATGTGACCTCAGTGTCACAACCCTGTTTGCCTCATCTGTGAAATGAACTGGAGGGAAAAAAAAGGCAAACTACTCTACTATTTCCTCCAAGAAAATCCCAAATTGGATCACAAAACAATAGGTTAAATGCAAGGTAGTTGTGAGGAAGAATACTATCAGTTGGAGAGATCAGAAAAAGGGCCTTGCAGAAGATTCTACTTGAGTTGCATCTTAAAGGAAGGGAGGGATTCTATGACATGATAGTAAGGAGTGAATGTATTCTAGACTTGGGCAAAGGCACAGAGACCAAGAGAAGTATTTTCTTTGTGAGGAACTGTTCTTTTAGAGAAGGCCAGTTTGGCAATCCTAGAGCATGGGAGGAGAAATATTATACAATCATACTGAAAAGACAAAATGGGCACAGGTTACATAGGGCTTTACAAGCTAAATGGAGAAGTTTATATTTGATCCTAAAAAAAAATAGGAAGTCATTGATACTGAGTGATTCACATGATCAGAGTTATGCTTTACTTTTATTTTATACTTTTACTTTTGAAACAGCATATCACCCAGGGTACAGAATCAAAATATCATTGTCTATAAGGTATTCTAACCATTTTGGATGAGAAAAATGGTGTAAGCAATGATTTGACATGCATTAAAATGGCAGATTCAGTCATGCTAAATCAGTCAAGCTCATTGCCCATTTATCTGCTCTGGTAATATCTCTTGAATTTGTACTCATTTGGCTAATAACTGGAAATTACTTGAAAGGTATATTTTTTGTGCAGAGAATTAGTGTGTAATGGGCTGAGGCTCGGGTTGATGCACTGAGGTCCAAGCACATGAGGCTAAATAGTAATTGGATCATACTTATTAATATATAAGCTTGGAGAAAGAATGGCCCCCGCCCACTCTTTGTGCAAGTCCTGATGTGTTGTATAGGAAATGACGATTTTGGTGGGTGGAGGCAGGAGAGTAGAAAAGGAAGGGGAGGACACCTTAAATGATTTTCAGAAATTGATAGGAGATATCCAATGGATGCCACCAGTGTTAGGCTTGACTACCTATCAGTTACAACCATTATATGATATTTTAAGGGGAGACAGTGCTTTAAATTCACCAGGCCAGCTTACAAAAGAAGCTCAAAAGGCTTTGAGAGAAGTTGAACTGGCTTTATCCAATGTGGTTGAAAGAGTAAGAGTAACTCAAAAACCCTTGGAAATATCAGTTTTTGCCACACAAGAGGCACCCACAGCAGTCCTTCATCAAGGAAACAGTGATAAAGTGGGTGAACCTCCCAGCATAACCAGAACAAAGCCTTACTCCTTACCCAGTGCTTGTGGCTAGAATTTTGTTAAAGGCCATTAAGGGAACAATACAATTATCTGGGGCAAGACCTGATAAGATAGACACCTTTTACATTAGTGGTCACATAAATTTTGGATTTGAACATTTTAGCATGCTACTTCCAAACTCTTAACAACTTAGTGCCCAGGAGAATATTATTGAAATCAATATTTTTAGCATGTAGTAGGTTCACCCTCCAGAATCTCAAAAGGTTTACTTATTTTATGCCGATAGATGCCCCACCAAAGGCTAAATTCCCACTAAAATATTTTGTGTTAAGAGATTTTAAATAGTTTATAGTCATATTTGTCAAAGTACACATACTCTGTTACCATATAAGAATATAGCATGTAGTTACACAGAAGATAGATACTTGATATTCACTTTTTCCATCACATTCAGCTTTGGAAGAGGATTTCTTTCTGTGACTTGTGATAATACTTGGGAATCTGGCCACATACCATGTGTCATAAGATGGTAGAGACATGAATCCTGGGATAGAGTATTTGGGAAAAGAAATTGTTCCTTCTCAGTTTGAGAAAATCTCATTCAGACTGTGGCCAAAGCAGTTTAAGTCCTTTCAATAATGAACTTTTCCTTCCACTCTTCATTTCACCACCTGAAGGAAATATGGAGAGGAATGCTTAGGTAGCCTCAGGCTAACTTTGGGAATTTAAAAAAGAAGCCAGTTTCATTTGGTTCCAAAAAGATTGCTTACTTTTTATGAGAAAGGGGGTGGGGATCATTTTCATGGGAATTAGTTTTTTGGCTCTGTCCATAGGTATCGTAAAACATTCCTGAAATTATGATTTCTATTTTGGGCTATATTCCAAAGATTTAAACTCTCTGCTAACTCCTGAGATTGATGACATCTACTTGAATAGCCTAATCAAATATAATCCATATGACTTGATTAAAAGTAATATGTTCATCTGAAGAACAAAATATCATTGTATATCTTATCCTAACATTATTCTCACTTTTAAAAGGCTTGTCCTGTAAATCTGTTTACTTATAGGTATATATTTACTTATAGGTATATGTATTTACTTTATCTGACAGGTGATTAACTTTTGGACTATGGAAACTCATTAAAGTGTTTACTAAGGGATGGAGAATTTGGATTCTACACTATTGGAAGGAACACCCACATAGGTAAAATTATGGGTCCTCAAATCATGAATTGATTCTTTATATTCATGTTTATAGAATCATAGGAGTTTGGACTTGATAATTATCTTAGAGATGATTCAGTTTAACAATGTCATTTTACAGAGGAGAAATTGGTGACCCAGAAAAGTCATACAAATTTTGATAAAAGCTATTTAGATGACAAAGATGAGATTTTAATTGAGATTTTTTGATTCTAGATCCATTTTATTTCCACACCACAAACATTACTGGATATTTTTATTTTCAAAGGCCAGTTGCCACCAGAAAAAGCTTATTTAAAGGGAATCCACTTAAAACTGGTAACAACATTTCATTGGCAATACTAAAGTTGGTTAGGATTGTATCTTGAAAAATGAAACAAAAATTATGAAAATAAATTTTATTTTATATATTGTGAAATATTACATATTATATATAATTATAGATCATGTTATATTATGAAACTATAAGATATCACTCACTTCCCATTTAATTTTCTCATCCTAAAGAGAATCATTATTATAAAAATAATGCAAGACTTCATCAATTTTCCCAAGAGTTTCTCTTGATCCGTTGATATTAAAATAATTCTCTTTTGAAACGCCTATGTACAATCAATAGGAAACTGACCCATAAAGTTGAAGACCTTGAAGATGGGTAGAGTGTTAAGTGGAGGGTTAACATCTTAGTATCCCAGGCAAATGTCTGTCTACAAATTGCAGACAATCACAGGGTTGCAAGGATCTAGAACAAAGCGATATGCAACCTTATAACTATGGGGACTTCTCTTCCTCTTCCCATGTATGTGTGTGTGTTTTATGTATGTCTGTGTGCACATGTGCACGTGTGCATGCACACTTGTCTGCATGTTTGTATATACACATTATGCATAAAGCAGGGCTAAAACATTTAGCGAAAATTTTAACATTATGTCAGAGAGGGTTTTCTTGGAATATGTATTTTATGGCTAAAGACCAGAGAAGATATCTTCTGCAGATAAGTACTAACACATTAATGAATCAGAATGCTGTTTATTGCCTATACTAAAGAATAATCCTTTGATGATTTAAATAAAACTCTATAACTTCATTATGTGAAAATATTTTATGGAATTAAATCTAGGTGAAATTCTAACCTATCTTTACATCTTCAAATGTCTTTTCCTCCATTGGCAGATGTTCATGATTGTAATGAGGATTGTAGGCTTTATTTTAAACAAATGATCAGAATTAATTATAAAAGTTTAAACATGATCCTGCTTCCCCCCACAGATACATACATACATACATACATACATACATGTGTGTATATATATATAAATTAATTTTTCCTTCCATTTTAGAGTTTGGTGATTGAAATGTGTGATATGGAAATAGATATTGAGAAAACAATCAGAGAAGCTACACATTTGACAACAACAAGCAGAAGTTGTCTGGGAGAGAAAAGGAGTTAAAAAATGAATATAAAAGACTAAAGAAAGCCAAAAGAAGATTTTGAAGAAAAAAAAATTCATTCATTACAATGTCAAAACATAGCCAAATAGAGAACAGATTTTCTTTTTTGTAGATTCTTGAGCAGGTTTTCTGTTGTGTTTCCTTGAATGGGTCCCTGAGATTTCTCTAGTGCAAACCAATGGACATAATGTCATTTTAAAGCATAGTCATCAATATATGATTTCTTACTAGGGCAGCAGGTAAGGGTTCAAAGACACTTAAATAAATGGAAGCATTTACTGTCATAGTCACTGAGACTGTCCATGATACTGAAGTTAAAAAACAAGTTGGTTTGGGAGTACATCATTGTAATTATTTAACCTTCAAAATAATAGTTCTTTGTGAAGAGTTAAATGTATGTCTCCTGTAATCTAATTTCACAAAAAACACTAATAAACCATTAAGAAAGGATAGGTTATTACATCTTTCTTATATAGACATAGGAAATGAAGCACTGGGCTAATAAATGACACCTAATTTGGTAACATGCATGCATAATTGCATATTTTACACATTTCACACATTTTACATATTCCATAGCAAAATCTTTTACTAATTATACTTCAGATCTGTGAAGAAAAGCTGCATTTTAAAGACTTCATTGATGACATTTGTCAAGTAATGTGAACTTTACAAGTGAAAAGTATAAAGCAATTTTATGATAAATAAAAAGCTATTTTTTAAAAAGAGTATATTTTGCTATTGTAGATGCATGGATTATAACTCATAAATTTCCACAGCCTAACATCCACAAAAAAACTTCCAAAACTCTCAGTTCTTTGGGTGTTTGAAATTGAATATAAGTCCTTTAAAGTCGGGAATTGAGAGAAAATATTTTGTAGTGGATAAAGTCAGTCTTAGGAAGATTGAGGCTCAGGTTCTGCCTATGATCCATATTTTGACTGTGTGACCTTGAAAAAGTAACAATTTAGTCTAAGACTCTAGGAATACTGGCAAACTTTACAGTGATTCTTGATCTGTATTTGTAGAATGAATTTCCTCACCTTCAGCTCCATACACTAATAAAATCATAGATGTAGTCCAAAAAATCTCCACAGTACCTGGTGGATAGTAGTTATTTAATAAAGATTTGTTGAAATGTAATGGAATTCAAAGAACTATAATAGGATTATAGATGAAAGGTTCTCTGTAGAGGGTCACAGTCAGTGGGGAAACTCTGGGTGAGGTATAAGATTCTTCAGCCCAGAGGGAACCTGCTGACAATGTCTGGTTTGGTTTCCCATCTTCCCTAAAGGCTCTCTGTCTTTCTCAGAAGTCAGGGGTGGTGACAACTTGTGTTGTGATTGAAGCAGAGTGATACCAGGTGGAAGAGTGATAGATACCAGGTGGCAAACTACATACAATAGCAAGTTATGTGGTCCCACGTGTGCAGTATATACTTAGCACATGCTCAGTGTTTTGCTTACATAAGGGCATGAGGGTATAAAAGGGGGGAAGAAATGGTAATAAACGGACTCCATTTTTCCACCATCCTCGTGAGTATTGTCTTATCACTTCTCCACTAAGATGGTATATTTTAGTCACCCTGGCGGGGAGGCTCTAGAAAGCACAGTAAGTTTGGTTTCCCCACTCGGGGCTCTAGAAAGCAGGACCCAATATTTTAATCACCCTGGGGTAGGGGCTCTAGAAAGCATGGCGTGTTTTATCACCCCAACTTGGGGACTCTAGAAAGCAGGACACACAGCAGATCTCAGTAAGGAAATTTAACTAGAATGTAAATGTAAACTGCAACATATCAATATGGAAGATGGAAGACATGTTAGAAATTATTGACCTTCACAGAGATTGCAATTATATTTGGATAATTAAAAAATAAATAAAGGAGAGATTAGAGAATTTGGAGAAAGATGTCTGGGAATTGTCTGTACAGCTATAATTTGCATTGAAGTGTTGAGCCAAGTTAGAGAGACATTCTTGCTGAGTTTGCTTCTGTCTTCAGTCCAGATAAGTGTTAATGATACTTCTGACACATGAGGTGGTCTGTTTCTCTGGAATGAATCAAGACTCATCTGCTATTGATCATATAGCTCCAAATGCAGCAGTGTCGGCAGTGTTTTCTAAGTTTATTCTCTCTTGCTCCTGCCTGGGTAATAAGCCTATTTGGTGTCCTTAAATAGCTCATTGCTCATTTCTCTCTGAAAACATTCATCTCTACCTCTCCACAACTGAGACCAGTTTACAAATTCTATTAAGGATGCTGCCAACTGCCAACTTAATGTTCTGTCTTTTCTATAGCACTTTTCTTTCAGTACTTGTTCTCAAACTAGGAATAGGGAAGATTTTATTATTTGTCTTTTTCTCTCGTTGTTAACTTTCATAGAAATTTGCAGTAGCTCAACCTGCAGCTTCTGTTACAGCCTCCTTACTGTACTGTCCCTAGTCATGTTCATTTGAGACTTCAGGGTAGCCCAGTTCGAGTGTAATGCCGGAGAAACTGAGCAAGACAGAGATTAGAGACCAATTTAATAGTTTATTAAATGGAGAGATTTACTGGGACCAAATGGATCCATGGTTGGTCCCAGGGCTGAAGGAGACTATCATCTTAAAGAATCCTGCCCTGAGTATTGGGACAGCAAGATTTTTCTAGGATAACAAGAACAATGACATAATGGGGGAGGTACCTAGGTGGGGATAACTTAATGGTGGGGGAGGCCCCTAGGATGACACAATGGAGGGAGTTACTGGAGATGTTACTGATATTCTAATGATGTCTAAAATGGATAGACCTTTATCTTGTCAAACATTAAGAAGGAATGATTATAGCCTAAAGGTATAAAACCTTTATCTCATCAAACATTAAGAGGGAAAGGTTATAACCTGAGACAGAGTAACTAAATAGGACAATTAGGGAAACTGGGTCAGGACATTAAAAGGGAACTGTGGCATAACAGGAGCAAGTCCTATTAATAATAATAATCAACTTTTTTTTTATTGTTTCAAGTTTTGCAAACACTTTACAAATACTATATCATTTTGTTCTCACAATAACCTGGAAGGTAGGTGCTATTATTATCATCTTTACTTTACAGATGAAAGAGGCAGACAGAGGCCAAATAACCTGCTTAGAACCACATAACTAGTGGGTGTCAGAAGCTGCTTTTGAATTAAGGTCTTCCTGATTCCAGAGCTAGTTTTCTTTCTTTTTTTTAAAAATTTTTATTATAGCTTTTTATTTACAAGTTATATACATGGGTAATTTTTCAGCATTGACAATTGCCAAACCTTTTGTTCCAATTTTTCCCCTCCTTTCCCCCCATCCCCTCCCCCAGATGGCAAGTTGACCAATACATGTTAAATATGTTAAAGTATAAATTAAATACAAAATTGGTGTACATGTCCAAACAGTTATTTTGCTGTACAAAAAGAATTGGACTCTGAAATAGTGTACTATTAGTCTGTGAAGGAAATCAAAAATGTAGGTGGACAAAAATAGAGGGATTGGGAATTCTATTTAATGGTTCTTAGTCATTTCCCAGAGTTCTTTTGCTGGGTGTAGCTGGTTCAATTCATTCCTGCAGAGCTAGTTTTCTATCCACTTTGATGAATAACTGCCTCGACTAGAGAAGCAAGGGCTATATAGAGTGTTAATCTAATATTGAATATGAATGGTCCTGTAATATTTCCCACACTTGTCCATTCCCACTTTATTTCTGATACCACCAACCACCCTAATAAAGGTTTTCATTACTACTCTCTGGTACTCTTTTAATAGCCTTTTAATAACTATTATGACCTTTTCTTTCTTCCCACCCCAATCTACTTTTTACACTACTAATAAACAAATTATCTTTGTATATAGTTTAAATGTGTTGTTCCTTTGATCAAAAATATTCAGTGCAAGAATATTTTGAGTTTAAGGCTCTCAACAATCTGGTAACACTCTATCTTTTCAGTTTTATCTTATATTCTTTGCCATATTCTCTATACTGCTTCCAAATAAGATTTACATTTTTTGTCCCTTCAACATGCTCTGAATTTTCCCATTTTTACATCTATGCTTATGTGTATTCCCCAAATTCCCCAAATGTGAATATTCTCTTACCCCTCTTTACCTACTGAATTTCTACCAGCCCATCTTTTAAAGTACAGCCCACATGGCTCCTCCTCCATGAAATCTTCTGTGATTCCTATTAATACCATTTTCCTTTTAAACACATATAATACTTTGGTTTTGTTTTTTTAATGTATTTATCAAGTACTGTTTCTTATTTGTATATGTTTCCTGTTGGATTAAAAGTTCATTAGGATCAAACTGATCTAGAACTAGATCTGAACTTTAATTCTTCCTCATTGTTTAATATAGTACTGTGGATACTTTTGGAGAATAATTAATATTTGTTGAATTAATTTTTAGAAATATGACTATCATAGGATAAGCCTATAATGACAATGGGTCTTGTCATTGATCCAACTGAAATTTATGGTTCTATATCCACAAATGATTGATGTGACTAATTTGTTTATCTGAATGAATGGCTCAAGTTGACAATCCACTTGTTTGTCTAATCTCTTAGTATTTGATTGTTCTAATGGCAGAAAATAATATTCTCTCACATTCATGTACTATAGCTTACTCAGCAGTTCTTCAATTGATGGATATCCACTCAATTTCCAATTCCTTGCCACTACAAAAAGAACTGCTACAAACATTTTTGTACACATGGGTCCTTTTCCCTCTTTTATGATCTCTTTTGGATATTGACCTAGTTGTGGTATTTCTGGATCAAAGGAGATACACACACACACACACACACACACACACACACACACACACAGTTTTATAGCCCTTTGGGGAGAGTTCCAAATTTCTCTTCAGAATGGTTGGGTCATTAGTAGGTTATTATTATAATAGAAGTATTCCTTAGGTACAGTGGTCTTCCAGGGTGAAAACATTTCCATGATATAAATGTGGTGATGAGTCCTGGAGATAAATGAAGCTGAGAAGGAGAGAGAAACATTAATTGTATGACAGAGTCAGACTCCAAAAAGACCTTAATAGACTAGAACAATTGACTGAACCTCATAAAATAAAAGTTGATAGAGATAGATGTAAAGTTCTACATTCGTGTTCAAAAGGTCAACCACAAAAAAGGGCTCATAATCACAAAGTAGGCATGTTTAAACATCAAAATTTTGCAAAATAATATGAAAGTTTTAGTGAATGGCAAATTTGATATGAGTCAATAGTATGATGTGGTGACTACAAATCTTGATCTGATTCTAGATTGCAATTAGAGGCATAAAGTTTGGACTTGTATATTGTACTTTAGCTGATCAAATTATATTTTGAATACTGTATCAATGTGGGGAACCCAATTTCATTTATTTATAAAAGCTTTTTATTTTGAAAACATAAGTATGGATAATTTTTCAACATCGACCCCTGCAAAACCTTGTGTTCCAAAATTTCCCCTCCTTCCCTCCTTCCCTCCACCTCGTCCTCTAGATAGCATGTAATGAAATATATATTAAACATGTTAAAATATATATTAAATTCAATATATGTATACATATTTATACAATTATCTTGCTGCACAAGAAAAGTCAGATCAAAAAGGAAAAATGAGAAAGAAAACAAAATGCAAACAAACAACAACAAAAAGAGTAAAAATACTATATTGTGTCCACACTCAGTTTCCCCAGTCCTCCCTCTGGGTGTAGATGGCTTTCTTCATCACAAGATCATTGGAACCGAGTTAGATCTTCTCTTTGTCGAAGAGATCCACTTCCATCAGAATACATCCTTATACGGTATCACTGTTGAGGTAAATAATGATCTCCTGGTTCTGCTCATTTCACTTAGCATCAGTTCATGTAAGTCTCACCAATCCTCTCTGTATTCATCCTGCTGGTCATTTCTTACAGAACAATAATATTCCATAACATTCATATACCACAATTTACCCAGCCATTCTCCAGTTGATGGGCATCCATTCAGTTTCCAGTTTCTGGCCACTACAAACAGGGCTGCCACAAACATTTTGGCACATACAGGTCCCTTTCCCTTCTTTAGTATCTCTTTGGGATATAAGCCCAGTAGTAGCACTGCTGGATCAAAGGGTATGCACAGCTTGATAACTTTTTGAGCATAGTTCTAAACTGTTCTCCAGAATGGTTGGATGTGTTCACAATTCCACCAACAATGTATTCGTGGGGGATCCCAGTTTTAGAGGGGGTGTTATATTATCTGGAATGTACTCAGGAGAGGTTGAGAAAACTGTTGAGAGGTCTGAAAGACATGTCATATGAACTTAATTGAAGGAAGTGAGGATGTATCTCTAGAAAAAGAGGAACTGTAGGAACAGGATAGCCGTTTTTAAGTGTTAAAACAATCATTAGATTAGGTTTTTTTTTTTTTGTTGTTGTTGTTGTTGTTTCAGAAGACAGAACTAGAACAAATGAAAAGTTGTACAAAGACATGTGTAGGCCTCATGAATGAAAAATAATTAATTAAAGCTATCTGAAAGTGAAATGGGCTGCCTTGGTAAGTGGTATTTTTCCCCTGGAAGTCTTCAAGAAGAAACTAGATCAAGACTTCTTAAGCTTTTTCCACTCAGGATCCCTTTTTACCTGAAAAATTTTTATATGACCTCAGGTATATGAATATGTAAAATAGATATACAAATCAAACTTTCCCTGAAAATAAATCACAATTTTACAACCCCCACATTTAATCATATGACTCCATATAAAGTTGCAATCCACAGTTTAAGAACCTTTGGGTTAAATGGTCAGTTAGTGGGTATATTGCATGAGAGTATAGTTTGCATTAAATAGCCTCTGAGGTCTCTCCAACTTACGGGTTCTATAATTTTAGTATACTAAGCATTATTTAGCATATATAATTATACAGTAATTATAGAAAAAGGCTTAATATAAGCCAAACTAGAGGAAGGGTACATCCTATACTTGTAAAAATATGGTATATAACAAAATAATGTATAATAATATATAATACAGATTACATAGTCTATATAATTATATAAAAATTACATTGTTATATTATATATTATTATATAGAAGGTACTATATATCACACATTGTATAAAATAGATTTATTATATATAATATATTTGTAAAATTATCTATGTAAAATTGATGGCATTGGTTAGCAAGGTGGTATAGTGGATAGGGTGTTGGGGCTACAGCCAGGTAGGCTCATCTTGCTGAGTTCAAATCTGGCCTCAAACACTGGTCAAATCACTTAACCTTGTCTGCCTCAGTTTCCTCATCTGCAAAATGGGATTAAAAAGAAAATGGCAAACTAGTCTAGTATCTCTGCCCTCCCTCCTATCCCCCCAAATCCCAAATGGGGTCAAAAAAAGTGAGACATGACTGAAAATTGACTTCACAAAAACATTTGGAAAGTCACTGTGATATAATAGAAAGCTAGATTAAGAGTCAAGAAGATCTGGGTTCAAGTGCCTTCTCTGACATACTCAGTCACACTCAGTATTCCTTAGGATAATTAATTACAAAACAGATGCAAATCTACATTGATCTTCAGTGGGAATTGGGTTCCCTATATCAATGTGATCACAGATTTGGTTTAAAAAAAGTAGTTAATAATCAATCTCATTTGTATTTTGAAGGCACACATTACTTTTTCCTCCCTTAACCAATATGAAATATTTTAGTTTTCATGAATTAAAAAAGACTTTTTATGAATTTATCTATAATATAGCACTTCTTGGAGCCCTGATTTGATTTAGTATATGTGTGATAAGTCTCTTGGAGATATTGGGTGTCATCTAGGAAATGGGCAGTGTATAGGAAAACTGGAGAAAAATGTGACTTCATCTTTTGCCTTTCAACATTACAACTGTCCTTCTGTAAAACAACTTTCAAGTTCAGTTGTATGGGTATGAGTGAGAGGTGTAGGGATGCTGATGGTGGCAACCTGAAGGATGCTTCAGAGGATGTTATGGGATGCTTCAGTGAACCCTCTGGGATCTCATGAATGTTCTACCACCATCACATTTGTAGGAATGACGTCCTTTACTCCGGCAATATCCTTGGCCCCATCTTCATGCTGAGTTACAACCCCTAGACGGGGCTAACTTGAACTGATGAAGGCTGAGATGCCTCAGAGACAGCATGGCCTGGCTGGCCTGGCTTTTTGCTGTAGACATTTTCATCCTTGTGGAAACCAGATCTGATTTATAGTTTATTCTTATTATAGTTATTATTATAGCCACTGAGTCAATGCATTCTCCAGGAATCTAGCTATGGTTGTTACTGCTAGTATTAATAACCCTTTTGCAGGTTGTGATCGTTTTATTATGATGCATCATCCTTAATAGCTTTTATTGAGTGCTTTCATTTTGCTACAGGGAGTCTGGGTTTTTTCCAGGAGGCCTAAAGGGAGAAATTCATCCAATTGCTATTTTCTATATATGATATTCTGGGTCTTGCCTCCAGACTTTTTCATATGACTGGAATGTTCTTCCTCTTCACTTCTGCTTCTTCCATTCCTTGGTCTTATTCAAAGCTCAGTTCAACTTTATTGAATCCTCCCCTTAGTGTTTTTTTCATCCTGAAATTACTTTTTATATTCCAACCTCCCTGGCTTCCTTTATGTTCCAATTAAAATCTCATTTTCTACAGGAAGCCTCCATCAACCCTTCTTAATTCTATTGCCTCCCTCTGTTAATTACTTCCCTTTTATCTTATCTATATCTTGTTTGTATAAATTTGTTTGCATGTTGTTTCCCTCTTTAGATGGGAATACAATACATTCTTTGAGTGTAGGAACTTTCTTTTGTCTCTTTTTGTGTCCCCAGTACTTAGCACAGTGACTGGCATATAGCAAGTGAAGTGCTAAAAAAAGATATCAGAATAATTGTGGAAATATGTATAGAAGAATTGCAAATGTTTAACCTGTATTGGATTATTTGCTGTCTAGGAGAAGGGGTAGAAGGAAGGAAGGGAGAAACAATTTGGAACACAAGGTTTTGTAAGGATGAATGTTGAAAACTATGCATATGTTTTCAGAATGAAAAACTTAAAAAAAGACATTAGAAGTAGTAAATGAAAATTGATTTGAGAGAGCTATAGATCTGAGAGAGCATAATAGTAAAAAGAATATTATAAAAATGGTATAATAGATATTTGGTTACAGTTTAATTGCTCTGAAAAAATCAAATCAGACATCCAACACAAGTTATATATATTTATTTATGTAAAAATAGCTTCATGGGCTCAAGCAGATATAACGCAGAGTCATAAATAAATGAACAATTTGGTTTGGGAAAGCACAATCTTTTATAGTTCAGAGGAGATGGAAAATTGTGTGTGTGGGGGGATCAGGTTCTAGAGAGTAACAAGGTTGTGTATACTGAGACTGTCTCAGAGATAGTCTGGGAAATCTGAATGTCTCATCAAGTTTGAAGTACTAATGATGAAAAAGCCAGAGGAGCTCTAGCTTCTCTTTATTCTATGCTTAATAAGCCTTTCTAGGAAGTTCCCCCCAAAAGTTGTTGTGATTGTCTTTAACTAGACAGTCTGGAGACTGTCTTGACCATGATTCTTGATTCTCGTTTTAGCAATTCCCAAGAATAAATTAGTCTAGGGTGTGCATCATTAGACATCAATAAATGTTTATTGATTGATGTACATTATATTGTATTATAGAAACAAAATGGCACCGTGGACAGAAACTCTGGAGAGCATAAGAGCTGAGTTTAAGTCCCACGTTTGACAATTTGACCAGATGATCTTGGGTGATTTCTAAACCTCTTAGTGCTATAGACATTGAGCTTAGGAGAGTCCTTTCATTAGGGAAGATCTCTGTGATGAGGTCAGAATAGTAATTCTTAGTTCAAAATAAAAGTGTGACAAATTCACAATGGTCAATCTCTTTGGCAAAAGGCAAGTTTATTTAGGGGAAAAGGTCACAGACAAAAATAGGAGGTAAAATAGGTATCAGGAATGCCTCTGAAATAAAGTTGGGGGAACATATAGTTAACAAGGAAAGAGACTAAGTTCCTCAAGAGAACTCACAATTAACCATACTCCATGAGATGGGAGTAAGACATTGACTAGCAGAGTAGACTAACCAGAGTTAGCTAAAGTAAAGAGAAAGGTGCCATTTAAGGGAAGATTCTATAAGGAGAGAGAGGAAGAGAAGAAAAGAGAGAGGGAAAAAGAGAAGGAGAGGGAGAGAGTGTAATCTTATTTTTATAATGCATAATTCTGAAAAGAATTTAGCAAAGCATCTTCATCACAAGCAGATCCTTTATAGGGGAAATAAAGCCTTGGAGGTTTCTCAGGCATAAAGGCTCTAACTCAAGAATTCAAGATCAAGGGGCCAATTAGATGAAATTTACCAGGCAGACCAGGTCCCAGACCTGTCTAAAGATATGCTAATAAACATCTCAAACGTTGTTTAAAGATACCCAGAGATTGGGGGAATGGACAATGGGAATTGATAGAGAATTCCTTCCTAGTTATTCTGGGAATTTTTTCATAATAGAATTATCTGATATTAGCTTCTTCTTGATAAGGGAAGAGAGACAGTCACATCATCTGTATCATATCTGTAACTTATATTCTTTCAGAAGAGAACTTAGGGACACTGAAGGCTAGGGTTAGCAAGAATTTAGAGTTAGGGTTCTAAGGTTAAAAAGTCAGCACATGGTTGAGCCCAGGTTTTCCTGATTTCTCTTTTAAGACTATAAATTACAGTACTGTTATTGAACTTTACTCGTAGATAAAATTTCCATAATAAAATTTCCTTTACCAAAAGTGTCAAGCCTTTGATAGACAAGACTCCTGAGAATAGCCTGAAATATAATTGGGAAAGGTTTAATAAACAAATAAACAAAAATATAATACAACACCAATAATGTTAACTTGTGGTTTTCTAAGTCGTGCATGTCTATTTGGGTTGAACTACTGCTTATATCAGTGAAATCTTGATATTTAGCACAATATCTGGCACAAAGGAGATGCTTAATAAATTCTCATTGATTTGACTGAGATAATGATTATTCATTATATATAATTATTATTTATAATTTATATTATATAATTATATATATAAAACATAATTATATAATGATTATTCATTATTCATAATGATTAACAAGATGTGGTCTTTGCTCTTACATAATTCTTGACATATTGACTATTCAATGCTTAGGAAGTCATCATCTGAAAGAAATTAATTGAGCTGCTGGAGGAGATTTTGGCCCAGTCTAGACAATCAGACTTCATATGACAATACTTAGATGTAGCTGTCTTTTAAGTTGGGGTTGGGTGGGGAAGAGGTAGATTTAGTGGACTGAGTGAAAGGGAAGTTTCCTTACATAAGCTTTGGCCAATATGCGCTCAAAGCCAAGGTCAGGGAAATAAACCAAGAAGAATGAATTTGTAAATACTAATGAAAACACAACCTTGGTAACCAAGCAATTTGGCTACAGGCAAAGTAACTATTTCTTTTCTAGAGAGGGAAGTTCCTCTTTGCAAGTAATAATAACAATAGGCAATGTCCCATACAATTGTGATTTCAGAAGAGTTTTGGGCTGTTGTCTTAGGGGAGAGTGTCTTTCAGGTATGCTTCATAGACAAGGCTATGCACTAAGACATCTAGAATTCAGATAGAGTCTATATTCCTCATCCTGGCCTTCAAGTTCATACATAATCTAATTCAATTTAAACATAATCCAATTTACTTTTCCAGTCATTTCTTTCTTTCTTTCTTTTTTTAAAAATACTTTTCTTTTTTAAAAATAACAATAACTTTTTATCTTTTAAAATACATGTGAAGATAGTTTTCAATATTCACCCTTGCAAATCCAATCAATCATTTCTTATGCAGGATCCTTTATGTATTTCTTATTCTAGTCAAGTTGGATTGTACTCTTTTCCCATTTGTTGTCCCTCTCACATCTCTTTGCTTACACTGTTTTGAATGTTTGGAGTGATCTTTTATACCTATCCCTTAATTTTTACCATAGAAGTTCTTCCTTTTTTTCAAGGCCCAACTTAATCACAATAAAGAAGGATAATTATCCATATATAATTCCCTATTTTACAGATAGGTAAATTGAGAAAAAGAAATCGTTCAAAATCAAATAGATTAAAGGTAACAGAGCTAAGATTTGAATCCAGGTCTTCTAAATCCAAATCAATTCTTTTTCCATGCCCTTCATCTTGAAGTCATCCCTTATAAGCTTCTTCCTCTCCCCACATGTTTCTCATTCTCTTCTCTGACCAAGCCATCCTTCTTTTCAGCTGAATGCCTGAACTTATCACATTCTCTCTTACTTCATGATCTTGTACATAATAGGAATTTAATAAATGTTTAATGAGGGCTGAATTCAAATCCCTATTATCCAATCACCTTAATAACCATGTATTTAGTTAAATTGAATGAAACTGAAGTAAGAACCTTAATAGAAAGCTTCAAATTCACAGTACAGGGTAAGTGGATGAGGTATTTTCTAACAACATTGGGAGAAAGATTCCTAACTGGATGAATCATTAATCTGTTTCAGTAAGAAGGTTGAAATCGCCATGGGATAACTCTGTCCTTAAGTTTTTCCATACTGTGAGAACAAATATACCTTTCTGCTAGTTCCATTCTTTGCTCCTAGTTGGGCCTTCTGGGGCCAAGCAGAATTTGTTTAATCTCTTTTCCAGGAAGACCCATCAAACAATTAAAGACAGTGTCATACGTTCCCTTATATACTTCTTCAGCCTCGATATCACTAGTTTCTTCAGTTTCCTTATATAACATCATTTCCCATCTCCTCACCATCCTGGCTGCCCATCTCCAGACATATGGTCCTGTTGATGTCCTTCCTAAAATATGATGCCAAGAATTGAACACAATCCTCTTAAAGTGTACAGTCCAGGACTATCACCTCCTTTATTTGGGACTTTTATTTAGATTAAGTGGAATATGATTGGGAGGAATGGTCTCTTGTTCCTGCCTGGGTGGGGCCCTGGAATCTTAAACTTCCCAATTACCTAACCTATCATGAATTTAGTTCTACCTCACCTTTCAATTTTCTCTTAAAGATCAGAACTATGGTTTGCTGGCCCTTCATCTCTCCTCATGTGGAAATAGTTCTGGTTTTTTGGTGGGGCGGGTATGGGGAGAGCAGTTCTTCCTAAACCAGTTTTCCTCATTTCTCCCAAGAGTCCACTTTAGTATGTTCTGTTTGTACTTCTTCTTCTTTTTTATTTTACAAATAGCTTTCCTTCTCCTTAGTTTGTCATCACTAGTCATAAATTGACTTCAATGAACTAAAATCACTCGCCCCTTGGACCTAATTCCTGGAACTTTGAATAGATCAGCTAGAATATTGAGTACTTCAGAAACAATAGCGCTCACTGCCTTTGTAGCAGAAAACACTTCCTAAGTAACTCAATAATAATGTTTATGTTTGTTTGTAATGAGATATATTTGAGATCATATTGGGCAGTGTTTTGATGTTGGGAAATTTATTTTCAATTCAAATGAATGACTTGGGGTTCCCAGAACAACTATTTTGTTCTATTTATACAATCTGGTATGGATTCAGTGCCAACTTATTTTAGAAATTGTCTCTTTTCCCAAATAACCAAGATTAGCTGGGGTTTCCTATTTTGTCAACCAGGAGATAAGATATTCTGGAGATTTCAGAATCTTTAAGTCTTCCCCTCTATCTTGGTCCAAGAGTTTAGGGTCCTTGAGTAAGATTGTCCTATTTGGGTAGGGTTGGGACACCTCCAAATCTGAATTCAGGTTCAGCAGAAATTTCTTAAGCAACCATTGTGTACAAAGGACTGTAATAGTCAATAGACATTTAGAAAGAAAAATGAAATGATTCCTACTCTCTATAGGCTTATATCCTATTTGGGGAGTATAATTCATACAAAAGCTAGAAGAGGGTGGGGGTAGGAAAAAAGAGGAAGAGAAGGAGGAGTAAGGAGAAGGAAAGGAGAGGGAGGGAGGGCGAAAGAGAGAGAGAAGCAGAAAGACAGGCCGACAGGAAGATAGAGGTTTGCACAAAGAATAGAGAGAGAGAATATTGACAATTGAAGAGATTCAGGAAGTTTTCTGGGAAGTGGTGGGCCTAAGCTAAGGATTCTGGAAGGTAAGGATAAGTATATTTTCATCAATGGACAGAAGCAAGAAATGAAATGATGAATTAAGGAAACAAGTAAGTAGTCCATTTTGATTGGAATATAGAATACATGAAGTAATATGAAATAATCCTGGAAACACTGATTGGAGTCAGATTGTGTAGAGCTTTAATAGTCAGTCTGATGGGTTTGTATTTCTTTTCTTTACCAAGAGTCAATAGGAAGTCACTGGAGGTTTTTGAGCAGGGAGATGATATGGACAGACTTATGCCTTAGAAAGGTTATTTTATCATTTGTGTTGAGGATGAGGAGTCTGGAGACCAAACTATTACAATAGTCCTAGGGAGAGAAGATGAGGGTTTGAACTAAAGTAATGACTATGGACATGGAAAGATTGAAGTAATAGATTTGTAGATTTTATGGAATGAAAAGTAAATAGGACTTAGTAATTGAATCCGTATTTGTGTGTGCTGGCACAGGTGTGGGGGCTGTGAGGGTGGGGATGAAGAGGAAAGAATTAAAGATGAATTTTTGGGATGGACTTCACAAAATTGACCAAGTAAACTTCTTGGCCAAATTTCCAAGGGTAATAGGCTCTGGCTGCTGTCTCCTCCACCTTATAAAAATGGAACAAGTATAATTCTCCTCACAGGCCACCAGGCAAATACCCTGAGGACTTGTTCATACCTGCCATTGGGTTGATCTAAAATAACATGGCTATTGCTTTCCTCATTTGTGTTAGGTCTCTGTTCACTGAGATAAGGTAGTAACAGTAGTAGCAACAACAACTTACTTTTTTAATTGTATGGGTTTAAGGTGGCTTAAGTCTCTTGAGCCTCAGTTTCTTTATTTGTTAAATGAGTAGAATTGGGCTATATGACCTCTGAGGTCCCTTGTAGCTCTAGGAAATAATCCTATGATCATCACCACTATGTTTATATTCAGTACACCAATTTAGGAAATCCTGGTCATTGTTGTTCAATAGTGTCCATCTCTCTCTCTCTCTTTTTTAAATAGTATTTTTTCCCAATTATATGTCAAAACAATTTTTAGCATTCTTTTTAATAAAATTTTGAGTTTCACATTTTCTCCCTCTCTTTCTTTCCCTTTCCTCTCCCTAAAATGGTAGGCGATTTGAGATAGGTTACATATGTGCAATTATGTAAAACATTTCCATATTAGTCACAGTTGTGAAAGAAGAAACAGATCAAAAGAGAAAAAATGCATTAGAAAAATAAAATAAATGAAAAACTTATTTTTTCAACCTGCATTCAGAATCATTTTTCCCATGAGTCCTTTGTACTTGTCTTGGATCAATGTATTGCTAAAAAGAGATAAGTCAGTTATAGTTGATCATCACACAGTGTTGCTGATACTGTGTACAGTGTTCCTTTGCTTCTGTTTTCACTTGGAATCCATTTGTAAAAGTCTTTTCAGGTTTTTCTGAAATCTGCCTGTTCATTTCTTATTGCACAGTAGTATTCCGCTACATTCAAATACTACAACTTGTTCAGTCATTCCCCAACTGGTGAGCAGCCCTCAACTTCCATTATTTTGTCACTATAAAAAGAGATGTTATAAATATTTTTGCATATACCAATCCTTTTCCTTTTTTATGATTTCTTTGGGATCTGTAGATCTGTAGATTTGGTAGTGATATTGCTGGATCAAAAGGTATGCCCAATTTGGTTGCTCTTTGGACATAGCTCCAAAATGCTCTCCAGAACTGTTGGATCAGTTCACAACTCCACCAGCAGTGCACTAATATTCCAATTTTTCCTACATTCTTTCCAATATTTATCATTTTCCTTTTTTGTCACATTAGCGATTTTGACAGATATCAGGTGGTACCTTGAGTTGTTTTAATTTACATTTTTCTAATCAGAAGTGATTTAGAGCACTTCTTTATATGCTTATAGATAGCTTTGATTTCTTCATCTGAAAACTGCTTGTTCATATTTTTTGACCATTTATCAATTGAGGAATGACTTGTATTCTTATACATTCTTATAAATATAGTTCTCTATATTTTTGAGAAATGACATCAGAGACATTTGCTATAAAGGTTGTTTTCCAGTTTTCTGCTTTCCTTCTAATCTTGGTTACATTGGTTTCATTTATAAAAAATTTTTAATTTAATATAATCAAAATTATCTATTTTATGTATTGTAATACTCTCTATCTCTTGTTGGGTCATGGATTCTTCCCTTCTCCAGAGATCTGATAGGTAGACTATTTTTTTGCTTTTCTCATTTGCTTAGGTGTCACCCTTTATGTCTAAATCATGTATTTTGATCTTATCTTGGCATAAGATATGAGATGGGGGTCTACACCTAATTTATGCTCTATTGTTTTCTAATTTTCATGTCCAACTTTTTGTGATCCCATTTGAGATTTTCTTGGCAAAGATATTAGAGTGGTTCGCCATTTCCTTCTTCAGCTCATTTTACAGATGAGAAAACTGAGTTAAAGAGAGTAAAGTGACTTGCCCAGAGTCACACAGTTTAGTAGGTGTCTGAAACTGGATTTAAACTTAAGGTTTCCTGTTTCAGGCTGGATACTCTAGCCACTGTGCTACCTAGCTGTCCCCTTAAAGAACTTATTAAATGTGTATTGAATTTAATTTAAATTCTAAGTAGAGAGTAGGAGGAATTATTTCATAATACAAAGTACCATGTGATAAATGTTACGGGGGTGGCACTTTTACCATAAAGTTAAATAGTGCACGGAGAGAAAGTGCACAAATGGGACTCAATATTAGAAAAAGTAATGGTGAAAGTAATTCACCACTTCTGTGACACAACCCTTCTCTATCATCCTTTTATAAGAAAAACAAAACAAAAACCAAAATCCAAACTGGTTCCAACATTGTTGTGCGTTTAAACCAACCTTCTGTAGTGGTAAGTGGAGAGAGTATGGTGGGGAGAGGAAATATTTAAGTAGGAAAAGTACTGGAAATGGCTTCTGAAGTATATTTAAATCGCCTTAGATGTGGTGATGAACAGAGTGTATGGGGAAAATGGAGGCAGACAAGCAGGGAGACTCATGAAAAGTGCTACATTTCTGTGGTTTGGGGCTGAATGTAGTCTGAGTCAATGGTGTACCAGGAGATGTGGGACAAAGCATGTACAATTCTCTTCTCAGATAGCTTTTGGTTTAGCATGCTGTTCTGGAATAATAATTATTCCATCCTTGGCTTGCACCCCAGCCTTTAGTGTATTCTTCTTCTTTAGGCATATCAGATCCATACAAATCCAATAGGAAAAAAACCATTTCATCAAAACATGAAGTAATATAAAAACAAGGAAGTGGTGCAAGTTGAAAAATATCCTTGCCCTCTCAATGCAAAGGAGTGTAAGTCTCTTACAGCTCTAGGGGAATGCTCATCCCCTTTAATCCTACTGTCCTAGGATAGCGGGAGGATCCAGGTGGTTCGCCCACACTGGATGACAGAGGGATGGATATTAAGCATGTCTTCTGCTACTCAGCAGGCTGAAGAATGTGACAGCCTTCACCTTGGCTCTATGGTCACCCCCATGTCCTATATCTGGAGTTCATAGGAGTGCAGGGTAGTCAGCTTGGTTGTGGGTTTCTGGGACTTGGAGTCCCAGACAAACAGCACTATTTTCCTTATCCAAGGAGGAACTGACACTACCTGAATTCTGTGCTGAGCATGGTTGTGTGAATACAGTGGTAGGATAGAGTTTCACCATGTCCAGGACTTTTTTGAATTCGGTATGAGGCAGCTGCAAAGACAGTTGGCTGTGACAATAATGGCAGAGTTTATTCAAAAGTTATTGGTTCAGTGGTCACTTTTTCTAATTCCTATTTAAGTGCTTGAAATTCCTTTTACTGGCAGATAAATCTAGTCAATCCAATTGCTCTTGATTTGTTTTACCTTATTTGTAAACAGGGGGCATGCCCCAGGAAAGGAACAGCATTTCTGTATTAGTATCCAGACATGCGGAAATGACAAAGCTTGAGATGTGGTCTTTAGAAGTTCCAGCGATTCTTTTGGCTAGGGGAGTCTGAGAGGGTATGTAACACTTTTGATGTACTAGTACTTTTTAAAATAAATTTTACAAAATGAAGAATTAAAATGGATTTGAAATTTTCCTCCCTTTGCTCTAGGTTAAAAAAAATGAAAGTGACATTTTTTGTGACTAAACTAGGCTCCTTCTTCCCTTCTTACATGTATAGATAAATCTCTCTGCAGGTGTAGATATGCTAGGGAGTCAAAATAGTGCTATTGGAGAAGAAAAAGTATGGCTAGACTAGACCAGCAATGCCCATGTTCCAAAGAAAAGGATTGGAGGAAGGAGTACCTTTCCCCATTTGGTTTTTACCATCTACTTCAATTTATATCTATACAGCTTAAAAGCCTGCAACAGGATCATAAATTTAGACCTAGAAGGTACCTTGGTGGCCAATTCATCCAAATCTCTTATTTTATAGATGGGCAAGCCAAAACTGAGAGAGCCTAAGTGATTTTTCTAGGAGCACACAGTAAGTGCATTCAGGATGTCATGGCCAATAAATGCATGGTCATTTTTCCCTTAACAACAAAGCCACTTTGACCATTCCTCTCTACCATGACATGATTCTCCAAATGCTCTGAGCTTTAGAGCCTTCCTATTTAGAATCCTAACCTGGTATCACCATGTTGCAGCACAAATATTATCAAGAGATGATGTGTAGAGCAAAGCTTCTTAAACTGGGAGTCACATGCCCCTGTGAGGTCATCTAACTGTATATTGGGATCACAGAATTATAATTTATTATCTGTAAATGTTTGATTTGTATACCTATTTTATATAGCTATTTACCCAGGGCTCTCTAAAAAATTCTTATGCAAAAAGAGGCATAAGTAGAAAAAGTTTAAGAAGCCTGGGTCTAGGGTCTTTTTCAAGTTAAGTCCTTTTGGGGACTTACTTGATCCCAAGCATTGTGGGAAATGGAATTCATGGATGCATCTTTCAGAAAACAAATGGAGTACATTTCCTAAGTTATTTTTATGACACTTGTTTGGGCAATTTTAGAATTTGGATATGTCACTCCAAAAAAAAGGAGGGAACTGAGTCATGATGAAGCTATGTTCCTGATACTGCCTTAGGTCCTTATATCTGATTTTATGGACCTAGCTTTGTGATGACTGCATTAGCACCCTGGATACTTTAGAATCAGCTGGAGTCAGGATCAGTAAAAGTCCTTGATCTTTATTCTTTGTGGACGAGAGAGGAATGGTCACACGAATCTGGCCACGAGTCCCTCTGGCTTTTTTACTCCACCCTTTTCTCCCTCCCCCTCATCTCTCTATACACCAACAGATCGAGCCTGCACAGGATAGTGGGAAGGGCCATTTTCCAAGCAAATGCTAATAGAGTATTGTCCAATTGATAATTAGCCTTAAGTGCTTACTTGTCTGAACTTCAGTGCATGAACTCGAGAGTTTCAGTCCTTTATGTAGCTTTTTTCCTACTCCTTGGAAAAAGCGTATGACATTGTGGATCCTATATCGTGAATAGCATAAACAAAGTGTTTTAATGTAATGCATAGTTGGGAAAGCAAATCCCTTTTTCTTATCCTTATCTCAAAACTCACTTCCTCTATTGAACTCTATCACCCACACTTTAAATTCTTCTTCTGCCTCATAATTTGAATAAAATGTCAGAGTTAGGATTCTCCCTCTTCAAATTTCATATAGCATTTTGAATCTTTCCAGTATGCATCTAACTTTTTGCTTTGTATTATACTTGTTGATACATCAAATTTCTTCTTTGGATTATAAATCTTTTGAGGGAGGGACAGAATCTTTTTTGTCAGTTGTATCTCAAAGCCTCACATAGTATATTGTATATAATTTATGCTTAATAAGTATTTGTCTAATTGAACTGCAGGAAGCAAAGAAATTTAATAAAAAGAAAGAAATATGATCAAAAGCACATGTGCTAACATTTATTAAATTACTTGTTAACAGGTTGGTCATTAATGATTGAAGGAAAAATGGTTATTAATTGAAAGCTGATATTATTTGTATACATACACGTGTGAACATATTTACATATGTATATACACCACAGGCTGATTAATTATTGCATTTTTCAAAATAGTGTAATTTTTTTTATTAAGGTGTTTCTTCTACTTTTTGGTTTTGTGTATATTGATAGAAGGAACTCAAAAGCCATATACTCTATTGTATAATTTTAATTTTATTACAGTGGTCAAAGTAATTCTTTTCATAAATATTCATGATTTCATTGATATGATCACTTTGTCTACTGATCCAGATTCCAACTGTTATAAGATGTAAGTAGAAAGAGCTTATTTACTCTAATTAAATCTCTGCTACTGTGGGAAGCTGAAACTGGTGAATTGAGTTCAAACTTTGGAATTCTGAGCCACAATCGGCAAAGCCAATTGGGTGTCTTCAGTCAGCTCTGCAGCAATATGGCGAATCCCTGAAAACAGGGGCCAAGCAGACAGCCCAAGTAAAGGTGAACCAGTTGAACACAAAAATCCTGTGACCATTAGTAGTGGGATTGAGTCCATAAGTGGTCTCTCACTTCTAGTCCAGATGAGACAGGGAGAACCAGTCTCAAAACCCAATCCGACATGAGGGTGTAAGACAATTGGATCGTCTGGTCTAAGAAACTTGAGTATAAGGAAGAGAACTACATCTGACCCAGAATCTGGAAATCCCAATGTCCCTCGCATAGCTTCTGTCCTTAATGTCCCTCAATAGGTGTTTATTGATGCAGTAACAAGATCAGGTGGCAGGTGGGGATCCTGATGAAGAGAAGGTTTATCTTTGGATGTGATGACATGCTGGGAATCCTCAAGGATAAATTTCTGGGGGTGTTCTTCTGGTTCTTCTGGTTCTAGAAGTGAAGTGTAAATTTCTTACAGATGCTCTAGAATACAGCTGATATATCTATATACACATGTAAGATAGTGTTTATGTCTTCATCTTTTTTGAATTTTTTTTTAAAACGAGAGAAATAAATGTCACTCCCCCAAACAAAAAATAACTTTTCAAATAAGAAACGTTGGTTGACCCACCTGAAAGGATGTAGGATTTCCTATAGGTCTTAATTTTATCCTATAGATTAAAGTTTATAGAATTCTTTAGGAGGAAAAAGGAAGAGGGAAAATTCTGGAAGACAGGAAATCAGAATAGTCTCTGAAAACATGGGAATTCAAAAAGGCTCCACCAAAAGAAAAGTATGAATGAGTATCAGGGCCAAATGTAGCTCTTCCTTATATGTAGGGATTGCCCTTTATAGGCATGGAAGCATATATGCTTTATTGTAAGAAGAGGGGAGATTGGTTCCATAAAAATTAAAGTCAGTGAGACTGAAAGCTGAAGCAGGATGAAGATTTCTTATGAAGAAGTAAGCTGTCAAATGATCTGGGGGTCTGGAAACTGGTTGGATCATCGAATCATCTGATGGAATGGGGGAATAAACATTAACATAACTCCTGCTATGTTCCAGGTACTTTGAAAATATTATCTCATTTGATCTTCACAACAACCCTGTGAAGTTATCCTTTTTTTACAGTTGAGGAAACTGAGGCAAACAGAATTTAAGTGACTTGTTCATGCAGCATGTGTCTGAGTCCAGATTTAGATTCATGTTTTCCTGGAGTCCCAGATGTAGTGTTCTAGCCACTGTACCACCTAGCTGCCTCTAAGACAGAAAATAAAAAGATTGAATGAAATGTATTAAGTTGGATTTTCAGAGTCTACTTTGGAATTTCACACTATGTGTTCCCATGTCTCATCTTGCCCTCTGCCATTTCTATGCATTCACAAAGTTCCTGCCTCAGGCTTGTAATGAACTCACCTAAATCCTTGGATATTAAAATTATTTTTTTACTTCAGCGTCCAGTCATGTATTAATTCTTCCATGAACTTTTATTCCCCTATGTTACAAGTGATTTCTTCCTATTCAAATTCTTCAGTCTCTTTGTTTGGGATGGGTTTCCATCAGCCCTGATTATTGCTATTTCCTTTGAACTTCCCATATATGTATGATATTTTAAGGTTTAATAGGCAGCCTGTGATATTATTTGTTTAGTTGTGTCCAACTTTTCATGACCCCATTTAGGGTTTTCTTGGTGAAGATGCTTTGCCATTTCCTTCCCCAGCTCATTTTATAGATGAGGAAACTGAGGCAGACAGGATTAAATGATTTGCTCAGGATCATACAACTAATAAGTGATGAAGATTCAGAAAGATGAGTCTTCCTGATTCCAATCCCAGCCCTCTATCTATGAGCCATCCCCAGTGTATGGTAGTATATAGCAAATTGGCAGAAAAACCAAGAAGACCTGGGATCAAGTCTATTTCTAACACCTACTGGCTATTTGACCCTGTCACTTAACTTCTTAGTGCTCTGGGCAATTCTTGAAGATTATAAATTACAGAGGATGTACAGATCTGCTTAGTTAAAAAGACCTTCTTCACTTGGGAATTCTCTATTCCAGTGAAATTACAAGTAAAGTCTCTAACTCAGGTGCCATATCTATTCCTTTGTGGTTTAAAAATAAATTTTTAAGAAAAATTATCAAAAATTAATTTTTTTCTCTTTCCTACCTCTTCCTATACCCATTGTAAAGGGAAAGAGGAAAGCCCTTGTAACAAGTGTACATAGACAAGCAAGACAAATTCCCACATTGGCCTTGTCCAGAAAAAAGTATGTTTTATCCTGCACCCTACATCCATCACCTCTGTGTGTCATGAGGTAAGTAGCATGTCTTATCCTCTGGAATCATGATTTACCATTGCATCGATCAGAATTCTTGTAGCTTTCAAAGTTGTTTGTCTTATACTCCTAGTTTTTCTCACCTTACTTTGTATTAGTTCACATAAGTCTTCCCAGGTTTAACATACTCATAGCAATGCTGTGATTTAGAGGTATAAATATCATTTTATATTATTATATATCATATTATATGTGTGTATCATCATATATTATTATTATTGATGACTTTCTTATTAACATATAGGGTTATGATCACAATTAAGGCAAACTAAGCACAAAGTTTTGAGCATGTTCAATTTATTGATAAAACCACCAATTTCTTCAACTAGCAACAAAAAACATGGTAAAAGTTTTCTAGGGGGAGTAGAGAAAGGGATTGGGTCTGCTCATGTGCTTATGGACTTGTGGGATGGCACAGAACATAGGAGAATATGACAAGAGGAAAAAGAAATAGAAGATAGGAACTGACACAGTTAACTTGTTTTATCTCCTGAGACTGGAAGCTTCTTATCATGATTTTCTTGATTATGAATACTCTACCATGGTAGCCAACTGTCCAAGCTTATGATGAAAAAAATATGCTGACAAAGAAGAAAGACATTGTGTTGTTCTGGAAAGAATGCTAAATTTAGAGTCAAAGGATTTAAAATTTTGAATTTCAGCTGTGCTGCTTTTTAGTTCTGTAATATTGGGTAGGTGATTTCATCTTTTGAAAACTCAGTTTCCTCATCTGTAAAAAGAGAGAGTTGGACTATTAAGGACTTATCCATCTGAAACTCTATCATTTCCAAACATCCTGAACTATAAGGATTTATTTTGCTAGAATGTGGTTATAAGACTGTTTGAAGCTGAGAATTAGGACTCGGGAGTTGGAGAAGAGAGGAACCAGCTCACCATTTAGATATCTGTTCCTATCTCTGATTCTTATTCTGGTGGTCCCATTGTTAGGAACCATTGTGATACTAAAGTTGAAGTGAGTTACTTAAGTTCAAATTTTAGCTTTCACACTTAATTCCATGAACTCTATATAACCTATTAATACTTACTGGCTGCTTCACTTCATTTCTGAGTCTCAGTTTCTTCATCTGTAAAATAATGCTTGTGTTAGCTTGCACAGAAAGCCATTATAAAGAAAGAAAATTTGTAAACCTAAAAGCAGTACAGAAAGATAATGAGTTTTAATAAGGATGAGTCTTTTTTGGATATGGCCACTGTGGGAGTTTGTTTTATTGGACAAATATATACATATTTGTTATGATGATTCTTTTTCTTTTTCTTTTAATTGCTTGATGGAGGAGAGGATGATTGGAAAGAGATTTATAAAATTAAAAAATGAAAAACAAAAGATAAAGATGTTATTTATACATAGTGTTTAACATCACTGATAGTAGAAAAATTTAAAATGCATTTCTTTTTCTTTTTGAGGCCATGGAGGGAAGGGCGTTGCCTAGGGTCATATAGTGTCTAAGGCTAGATTTGAACTCAGATCTTGCTGACTTCAGGTGCTTACTGCACCACCAAGCTTCCTGAAAAATGCAATTTTTAAAATAACTTTAGTTTTTTTTTTTTTAAATAGGCAAAATTATTTCCTGAGACCCATCATTTTTCCAAGGCAAGAATTAAAGTTTTACTTGCCTGCAACTGCCCTTGATATTTCTTTAGAAAATAGTTTTTAAAGTTCATTTGAACTCCTAATCCTTAGTCTTATGCTTTAGTCTCATCTCAGGTTTACAAGTTTCAGTTTTTATTTCTTTTCACTTCTGGGTACTAAATACCTGAATCATGTTGCTTACCTTTGGTATGATTTACAGTATTTGCCCCAGGCACAAAATTTCCTAATTATATCTCCACCAAAACAATTTCTGAGAATAGAATCTCTGGAAACCTCTAGGAGCAAACACAAAAGAGGAAATATTTGGACAAGTACTTAACTGACAAATGGTTGATGGGATCCCACTGGTCAGGCTTTAAATAGCTTTAATTATCTCTAAATTGGTGTTAAATATCACTTTTAGTGCTTAAACTAGTGCTTAACATTAAACAAGATAAAAATACCAACAATGAAAACATAGGGACAGCCAATTAGCCCACAGAGAAGTGATGCATTCTGTGCTACAGCTCTATTGCTAAGATGTTTTCAGAAATTGAATAAAAGCAGTGTCTTGGTCCAGATCTCATATGGAGGCTACGGTGGGAGCAGTTACAGGTAGGATGAGTCAAGGAACAATTGTAAATATATGGAGTACAATAGAACTATGGAATCTTGAGGAAACTCCTATCAGACAGTTCAATAGCGATCAGATGTTGAGATCTTTTTCATTAGATGCATTCATGCAGGCTGTGAGGTGAGAGCCATCTTCTTATGGCTATATGTCGTTCAGTTATTTCAGCCATGTCTGACTCTTTGTGACCCCATTTGGGATTTTCTTGGCAACAATATTGGAGTGGTTTGCCATTTCCTTCTCCAACTCATTTTACAGATGAGGAAACTGAGACAGAAGTGACTTGCCCAGGGTCACACAGTTAACACCTGAGATTGGATTCGATTTGAATATCAAGTGTACCTTGACTCTAGGCCTGGATCTCTGTCTACTGCTTCACTTAGCTACCCTTAGGATACATAAACAGAAAGTTAATTTAACTCAGTACATTGGAAAATTTTACTTGTTTAACTTTGTTAAATAAAAACTGATTTTTGTAATGACCGCGTATTTAAAATCAGCCGGAGTCAGGAATTCAGGTTAAGGGGAAAATCTTCAATATTTATTGAAGTGAAGAGGTGAATAAAGATTGCGATAGCAAATATAGGCAAGAAAGATTGCGATAGCAATATGGGCAATTGCAACAGGAAGCCAGCTAACAGAGAGCGATGTGTGCTGAGCAAACCATGGCAATGGCCATCCCAAAAGTCTCTCCTCCCCTTCCTTTTCCACTCCCCTGCCTCCACCCACCAAAATCGTCATTTCCTATACAACACATCAGGACTTGTACAAAGAGTGGGTGAGGGCCATTCTTTCTCCAAGCTTATATATTAATAGAGTATGGTCCAATTACTATTTAACCTCATGTGCTTGGGACCTCAGTGCATCAACTCAAGCCTCAGCCCATTACAGATTTTCATTTAAATCCTCCTTACTCCCAGACTTACTGATATAAGGAAAAACTTTGTAATGATTAGGGATATCCCAAAGCTATATAGACTGCCTAAAAAGTTAGTATTCCCTTGGTCTTCAAGCAAAGATCATTTGTCATCATACTTATAAAGGGGATTCACAGTAAGTGTGTAGGAGGAGAACACCCATAAAATCATCAACTACCTTTTATTATATACCATTAGGTAGAAGGGACTTTTGAGTTGATTTAATCCAACCCCTCATTTTACAGATGGGACCACTGAGGCCTACAGAGATTCCATAAATTATCCAAAGCTATATAGGTTAAATGGCAGAACTGGGATTTGAATTCAAGTCCTCTCACTCCAAGGGATAGTGAGGTGATTCTATGGATTGAATGCTGTTCATGGAGTCAAGGAAACTTATCTTGTGAGTTCAAATCTGGCCTTACTATCTCTGTGATAGTAAGTCACCTAACTCTGTTTGCCTCAATATCCTCATCTATAAAATGTGCTGGAGAAGGAAATGGCAAATCTCTTTGCCAAGAAAACCCCTAATGGGATCACAAAGTATCAGACACAACTATAATGGCTGAATAACAAATAACCTGTGACTCCAAATTATTTCCAATATATTCTTGTTAGTTTTTTCAACTCTTTTAATATCTTTTCCCTTGAAAATCAAGGCCTTTGGTGTATATGAAGTCTCCTGAAATTTATTTATATTCATGAGAGTTACCAGCAACAACAATGTTGAGCTAAGGAGTCATATACCACTTACATTTAAAAATTCTTATGTTCTAAAATTATTAATATAGTTCAGAGAGATGAATCTGGCTCGTGTAACCTATCCTTCACTTTATGTATAATCAATTTATTTATTAAAAATAATTTTCCACTCAATTATATGTAAAAACAATTTTTAATATTCATTTCTTTTTATTGTGGAGTGCCTGTTTTTATTTATTTTTAATAAAACTTTATATTTTCAAAACACACAAAACATTTGTGTGTATGCATGCATGTGTGAAAGAACTACCTGTGAGCAATATTTAAAAAGAAATGATTAGACAAGAAACCTTAAAAATATGCACAGATAGCTTTCAACCTTCATTCTTGCAAAATCTGTGTTCCAAAATTGTTTTTCTCTCTCCCTTTCTCCCACCATCTGCCCTAGATGGCAAGTAATCCAATATATGTCAAACATGTGCAATTCTTCTATACATATTCCTACAATTATCATGCTACACAAGAAAAAATCAGAATGAAAAAGGGAAAAAACGAGAAAGAAAACAAAATGCAAGCAAGCAACAACAAGTGAAAATAGATGTTGTGATCCATATTCAGTCCCCATAGTTTTCTTTCTGGATGCTGATGACTATCACAAATCCATTGGAACTGACCTGAATCACTTTGCTATTGAAAAGAACCCTGTCCATCAGAATTGAGCATTGTATAATGTTCTTGTTGCTGTCTACAATGTTCTCTTGGTTCTACTCACTTCACTTAGCATCATTTCATGTAAGTCTCTCCAGACTTCTTTGAAATCATCTTGCTGATCTTAACATTCATTTTTTAAAAATTTGAGTTCTAAATTCTCTTCCTCCCTTTTTTGTCTCTTTTCTGAAACAGTGAATGATTTGTTATAGATTAGATATGTGCAGCCTTGCTAAATATGCTCATATTAGTCATGTTGTAAAAGAAAACACAGATCAAAAAAACTTACACAAAAAAGTGAAAAATAATATGCTTCAATTTGCATTCAGCTTTTATCAATTCTTTCTTTTGAGGTGAATAGTATTTTTTTTTTTTTTTTTGGTCATGAATTCTTTGGAATTGTCTTGGGTCATTGTATCGTTATAGTATTTTTCATTATGAATCCTTTAGTACTGTCTTGGATCATTGTGGATTATTGTTAAGAATAGCTGTTATTCATAGTGGATCACTATATCATATTATAATAGTAATAATAATATTATTGTATACAGTGATTCCCTGGTTTTGCTTACTTCACTTTACATCAGTCCACATAAGTCTTTCCAGGTTTATCTGAAATCTTCCTGCTTGTTATTTCTTATAGCACATACCTATGATCAATATAAGATGCATTATATTAAAATGTCAGCTTTTAATGTCATATTTCCAGATTACCTTGGCCTTTAGCATTCTTGCCTTGTTGGTATACTTATTTATACTAATAGCAGAGAGATTTTGGGGTTCAAAGTGGTAAAGCCATATAACTAGAGATGCTCAAATGAAGTAAGAGAAATAAAGCACTTCTCAAACCTTTAAGTAACTGCTATATAAATGCCAATTATTATCGTCATCATTGTTATCATTGTCATCCTTACTGTTGTTGTTATAATTAGCTGATAATCAGTCATTAGGCCTTCAGTCTAGTCAATTGGAAATTCTTCTCTGAATCTGATTCTCTCTAACATTGAAGATGGATTGCTGGTGTGAAATAATAGAAACTTTCTGGTGAAGAGATTCCCAGAGTTTAGATTTAGAATGAGAAAACTTCAATTCATTCTGTTCACTTCTCACTTCAGTTTGTTGGACAAATAACTGGGAAAGCAGGATAGCACTAAATGGTGGAAAGCCTTGAATGCCAGTTACAAGAGTCTAAACTTTGTTGGGAGGCATTTGGGAGTCACTGAAGATTTTTATGTAGTGATGTAGAGGAAGGTTATATTCTGATTTAGGTATGAAGAAAACTAGTTTGACAGTTAAAGGAAAGATGGATTGGAAGGAGACGTGAGAAGACTTTAGGAAAACCTTTCTAACAGATCTCAATAATCTAGGCAGGTTATCATGAGAGCAATGTCCATTGGAATAGAAAGGAAGGTTTTGTAGTTGGAATCAACAGATTGGTGACAATCTGGCTTTGGAAGTAAGAGAGAAAAAATGGTTAAAATTATTACTTTGTAGCCACCTTTTTCTAGAGACCTTTCTTGATTTCCCTGGTTGTAATTACCTCTGCCAATCATTTGCTTTAAAAAAAGATGCCTTTTCTTTACTTACCTTTACATATGTTGCTCTTCTCTTAGTAGACTGTTAGCTGGTTGAGACTAGGAATTATTTTACTTTTGCCTTCGTCCTATCTAACAGAATAACTGATATATTAATAAATCTTAGTGCTTAATAAATCTCAATTGGTTGATTTTTGAACACAGACTTGGGACAAGGAACATTAGAAGTCATCTGATTCACCCACCCTCATATTGGACATGAGGAAACTGAGCACCAGAGAAATTGATATAATTTTTCTAATGTCACAGGAGTAGTAAGAGGCAGGATTTAAACCCACATCCACTAACCTCACACAGAGCACCAAGCTACCTTACAGCGTCTTTCTTGATGCTTGTTGGGGAGAATAATAGCTCTTGCAGAGTTGTTGTGAGGATTAAATAAGATATTATTTAAATAATAAACGAATTAAAATTAAAAAGTGTTTATTAAGGTAAGTATTTAAGTGCCAGGCCTGGCACATAGTAAACAATATATACATGTTATGATAAGGATAAATGCAAACTTTGAAGCACAATATAAATGCTAGATATTATTGTTAAATAAATAGCTTTCAAAGGTGATGAGAACTTTTAATTATTGGCCCCGACTAGTCTTACATCTCAGGTTTTTTGTATTTTTTTCCCCCCTTACAGAAGGTATGAATAGAGTGCTGGATCTAGAAACAGTAAGATCTGAATTTAAATCTAGTCTTAGAAAATTATCAGCTGTGTGATTTTGGACAAATTACTTAACTCTTTTTTTGCCTCAGTTTCCTCAAACTATAAAATGGAGATAATAATAGCAAGATAAGATACCTACTTCCCAGGGTTATTGTGAGGATAAAATGAAATAATATTTATTAAGATATTTCATGGCACATAGTAGATACTTAATAAATGCTTGTTTCCTTCTTACTTTTTTTGGGGGAAAGGGAAATCTATTCACTACAGCAAGCTCTTTAATTGCTGCTGTTTCCTTCAGACAATGTGGAGCTGCAGCCTCATCCAAGTTTATGATATCATTTTTCCAGAGACAGCTGCTGTAAGCTGGTCACTCAGAGCCAAAGGTTCATGAAACAGTGGACTTCATCAGCTCCTATGGGTCAGGTTTCAGCTTTCAGATATATATTTCATTAGGATTATTTGGAAGGAAAATGTCCCCCAAGCACAAGGCTTTTCTGTGATGTGCACGTGTCCAGAAAGGTCTGTCTCTTGAAAATACATGGGCAGACAGATGAGGTTTCCACAGGAAAACCATGATGTGTCTCAGGGCCCTACTCAGTGCTTGGGCTTGTGTGAGGTATTGTCTGGTGGGGAGTTAAGTAAACAGGCAGCTCACCTTGCATAGTTAGGTCATCATTGTAGATGATTATGCAGCACCATAAATGTATCTGCCAGGGACACATATTTTCGGTAGTATCTAATCCCAGGATGCCACTTTAAAAGAACTACCTTGTCAAGGGACCCAGAGCAGTACTCCCATCATCTGTAAAATGCAGAAGAAGCTGTTTCCCTTCTCAGGATTGTTATGAGGAATCCAGATCCCAAACTTGTTAAGCATCAGGGGGATTTCTTAGGATGACAGAGTTAGAAGTAAAAGAGATCACAAAGGGCTTCTAATACAATTTCATTTTGAAGGAATGCAATAATAACAATAGCTTACACTTTCAAGAGCTCTTTGAGGTTTGCAAGACACTTTATAAATATCATCACATTTTATTCCCACAACAACACTGGGAGGTGGGAGTTTTATCATCTCATTTTAGAGATGAGGAAACTGAGGCAATCAGAAGTCAAATTACTTTCCCAAAGTCACATAATTGGTAATGCTTCAGGCTGAATTTGAATTCAGGTCTTTTTTCCACTCTATCATGAGTATCACTTTTAGGAATAGATTGTTATTCAGTTACTGCAGGGTTTGAGTACCAACCCTTAAATCCACAAGTTAGAGGTCTGGACATCCAGCTAAAATGATGGAGTAAGTGGTGAATCACCATAACTCTCCTATGTTCACCTCCAAACAGCCATAAAATAGCACTCCAAAACAAGTTGTGGAACTGCAAAATCAGCAAAAATATGGGTAAAACCAATATTTTATACTAAGAAACCTGGAAGATTGCCAAAAAGGTCTGTCTCACTTGGGTAGAAGAAGAAAGCCAAGAATAGGAATCATCTCAGGAGGTTAGCAGCAAGCCCTACCTCAGGTACTGAGCCCCAGGGCAGGGGAGCAGGCAAATGCCAACACTAGAACCCCTCCCCACATACCTCAGCATTCCCCCATGCCCAAGAAACTGGGTAACCTCCAGCGCTGAGAACTGCCATGTGCTTCAGCACAGCCCCAGGTAAAAAGGCAACTTTCAGTGGTTAGACACCACATGCTTCAGTGTAGCACAAGGCAAGCAAGTAATCTCTAGTAGCCAGATCTCCATGTGCTTCAATGTAGCTCCATACAAACAGGCAAACATCAACCTTATGGGTGCCTAAGGACTCTAAGCTCACAGTTCCAGATTCCTATTACATGCTTTAGTATAACACAGCCAGACTGCCAAATGCCTCAGTGCAGCCCCTGGGAAATGCATCTCCCTGGCCTTGGCACATGCCAGAAACCAGCACTAGGATCCTGGCGCAGAACTTCTAGATCCCTATGCCTTCAGCAGTACCAGCCACTCAGCACCCCATCCCCTCACTACAGCACAAGGGTCCCCCAGTGGACTCAGGGCAGCATCAGTGCAGCACCAGGTAAACAGTCAGTACCTGCAGCCCCTGGCATAAGATATCTGAGACAGTGCCCCTTCCACTCTGGAAGCAGAGCTTAAGTTTAAAAGAAAGGAAAAGATGATGCAATGGATAAAGCACTGACCCTGAAATCAGGTTGAACTGAGTTCAAATCCTGCTTCAAACATTAAATATTTCCTAGCTATGTGACCCTGAGCAAGTCAATTAATATACACACAAAGAAAAGAAAAGAAAAGAGAATTTTAAAAGAACGGGAAAAGGGTAAAAAAGCTGAATAAAAAAATAACAACAAATCTAATCATGGAAAATTATTATGGTGATAGGGGAAGATCAAGACACAAATTCATAAGAGGATAACAATGTCAAACTGTCTATGAGCAAAGCTTTATCCCCCTTCTCCCCCTAAAATGGAAAGTGGTCTCAAGCCCAGAAAGAACTTATGGAAGAAATCAAAAAGGAGCTTAAAATCATGTAAAAGAAGTAGAAAAAAAATTGGGAAAAGAAATGAGAGTAATGGAAGAGAATTATGAAAAAAGAATCAACAGCTTGGAAAAAGAAAACAGCTGCTTAAAAAGTAGAATTGGTCAAAAGAAAAAAGAGATTCAAATATCTACTTGTAAAGGGCTGAAACTCTGAATAGGTGCACTGGAATCAGACAACTGAGCACTTAAGGCTAATTACCTATTGGACAATACTATATTAGCATATGCTTGGAAAATGGCCCTTCTCACTATTCTGTGCTGGCTCGATTCTTTGGTGTATATAGATAATTGTAGGAGAGATTAGGGGGTAGAGTAAGACAAGCCAGGGTCACTTTGGAGGAGGAACGAGGAGAAGGAAGGTTGGTGGCGAGTCTTGTGGAGTTTTGTCCATCTCCTTTACTTCTCCCCCTAAAGACTAAGGACTTTTGCTGATCCTGATTCTGGCTGATCCTGGGGTCAACAGGGAGCTAACTCGGACTTCACATCTACTGAAGAAAACAATTCTCTAAAGATTTTTATTGGTCCCTTGGAAAAGAAAGTACAAAAGCTAATTGAAGAAAACAACATCTTAAAAGTTAGAATTTGGCAAAAGATGTCTCTATGAGACATCAAGAGTCAATTAAACAATTCAAAAGAATGAAAAAAGAAGAAAATTAAAATATCTCATGGGAACTGATATGGAAACTAGATTCAGGAGAGAAAACAGAGTCATTGGACTACCTGAAAGCCATAAACAAAAGAAAGACCTAGACAGAATTTTTCAAGAAGCTTTCAAGTAAAACTGCCCTGGTGACCTGGAACCAGAGAGCAAAATAGGCATTGAAAAAAAATTCACTGATCACCTCAGAAAAGAGATCCCAAAATAAAAACACTAAGGAATTAGTCAAATTTCAGAACTATGAAGTCAAGGGAAAAAATACCACAAATGGCAAGAAAGAAACAACTTAAATATGAAGGAACCACAATCAGGATTACACAAGACTTGGCAGATGGAATATTAAAAGGTCAGCGGTCATGGAACATGATATTCTGAAGGTAAAGGAGCTAGAACTAAACCGAGAATCATTTACTTTGTGAAATTAACCATAATATATCAAGGGAAAAAAGGGCTATTCAATGAAATAGGATTTCAAGCTTTAAGAAGGAAAAGACCAGAATTAAACCAAAAAATTGATCTTCAATATCAAGACCCAAAGAAGAATTGGGTAAAAAGAAAAAAGAAAACATAAATCTAAACTTCTGACATCCCTACAAGGGGAGATGATGCTTGTCTCTTTCTTTTCCTCCTTCCTTCTTTTCTTCTTCCTTCTCTTTTCTTCTTCTTCTGAGGCAACCAGCATCAAGTGATTTGCCCAGAATCACACAGCTAGGAGGTGTCTGAGGCTGAATTTGAACCTCTGGTCCTCACAACTCCAGGACTAGTGCTTTATCTACTGTGCCATCTAGGTATCTGATGCTTCTATTTCTTAAAAATGGTATTATTTGAACAGTTTTCAGATGAAGATGCATTTCTGATCACATGAAAAATGCTCTAAATCACTATTGATTAGAGAAATACAAATTAAGATAGCTCTGAGAAACTATTTCACAACTCTCAGATTAGCTAAGATGACAGGAAAAGGATAAATGTTGGAGGGAACGTAAGAAAACTGGGATATTAATGCATTGTTGGTGGGATTGTGAAATGATCTAACCATTCTGGAGAGCAGTTTGGAACTATGCCCTAAGAGCTATAAAACTGTGCACACCCTTTGATCTAGTAGTGTCTCTGTAGGTCTGTATTCCAAAGAGATCATAAAAAAGGGACAAGAACTCACCTGTGCAAAAATTTTTGTAGCAGCCTTTTTGTAGTGGCAAGGAACTAGAAATTGAGTGGATGCTCATAAATTGGGAAATGGCTGAACAAGGTATGGTATGTGAATATAAAGAAAATATAATTGTTTTGTAAGAAATGATGAATAGACTGATTTCAGAAAAACCTGGAAAGACTTACAAGAACTGATGCTAAGTGAAGTGAATAGAACCAAGAGAACACTATACACATGAGGAACAAGATTATGTGATGATCAGCTGTGATGGACTTGGCTCTTTCAACAGTGAGGTGATCCAAGACAGTTCTAATAGACTTGTAATAGAAAGTGTCATCCACATCCAGAGAGAAAACTATGGAGCCTGAATGTGCTTCAAAACATAGTATTTTTATTTTGTTGTTGTTGTTGTTGTTGTTGTTGTTTATTTGTTTGCTTGTTTTTTCTCTCTTTCTTGTGTTTTCCACCAATCTAATTTTTCTTGTGCAGTATGATGAATCTGAAATGTATAAGAAGAATTGTATGTGTTTAACCTATATTAGATTGCTTTCTGTCTGTGGGAGAGGGTGGAGAAAGGAAGGTAGAAAAACTTGGAACACAAGATTTTGCAAAGGTAAATGTTGAAAACTATCTTTGTATGTAGTTGGAAAGATAAAAAGCTATTAAAATTGTATTATAATAGTACATCTAGAAGGAATATACACAAATAGGATGCATGGGTATAAGGTGAATTTGAGGGAGCAATATAAAAAAATTTAAGGGATAAGAAAAAAGAATATACAGGATGCAAAAGGAGTGGTAGAAAGGGGTAAATTATTTCACATGAAGAAATGTGAAAGACCTATTACAATGAAGGGAAAGATAGGAGGGTAGAAATAAATAGCAAAAGATTACTAGTAGGGGACCTCAACTGTTCTCTCTCAGAACTCAATAAATCCAACCAAAAAAGAACAAGAAAGAGGTAAATAGAATATCATAAAAATTAAATATGACACACCTTTGGAGAAAACTTAATGAAAACAGAAATAATTATATCCTTTTCTCAGCAACACATGGTATCTCTACAAAAGTTGACCATGTGATAAGGCATAAAAACTTCAAACTCAAATGTAGAGAAACAGAAATATTAAGTGCATTATTTTCAGATTACAATGCAATAAAATTACATTTAACAAATATAGAAAGAAAGATTCATAATTAATTAATTGGAAGCTAAATAAGCTAATCCTAAAGAATAAGTGGGCCAAAGAACAAATCATAGAAATAATCAATACTTTTATTAAAGAAGATGACAATAAGGAGATAATATGCCAAAATTTGTGAAATGCTGAGAAAGCTATACTTAGGGGAAATTTATTTCTCTAAATTCTTATATCACCAAAATGGAAAAAGAACAAATCAATGAATTGGATATGCAACTGAAAATAACCTAGAAAAACATCAAATTCAAAATCTCTAATTGAGCATCAATTTGGAAATCCTGAAAAATCAAAGATGAGATTAATAAGATTGAAAATAAAAAAAATTCAACTAATAAATCTAGGAGCTGGTTTTATGGAATCCCCCCCCAATAAAATAGATAAGCCATTGATTAATTTGATTATAAAAAAGAAGAAAACCAAGTTACCAGTATCAAAAATGAAGAGTGAAATCACCAGCAATGAAGAAATTAAAGCCACAATTAGGAAATATTTTGCCCAAATATATGCCAATAAATCTGACAATCTGAATGAAATTGATGAATATTTACAAAAATATAAATTGCCTAGATTAGCAGGTCAGGAAATAGAATACTTAAATAACTTTATCTCAGAAAAAGTAATAGATGAAACTGTTAATGAACTCCCTAGGAAAAAATCTCCAGGATTACATGGTTTCATGAGTGAATTCTATTAAACATTTAAAGAACAATTAATATTCAATACCACATATTTTTTGGAAAAATAGGCAAAGAAGTTGTCCTAACAAGCTCATTTTATGACACAAATATAGTGTTGATAGCTAGACCAGGAAAAGCTAAAACAGAGGAAGAAAAATATAGACCAATTCCTATAATGAATATTGATGCAAAAATTTTGAATAAAATATTAGCAAGGCAATTACAGCAATATATCACAAGGATTATACACTATGACCAGGTGGGATTTATATCAGGAATGCAGAGTTCATTCAATATTAGGAAAACTATCATCATAATTGACCATATCAATAACAAATCCAACAAAAATCAAATGATTATCTCATTAAATGCTGAAAAAGATTTTGACAAAATACAGCACCCATTCCTATTAAAAACACCAGAGAGAACAGTAATAAAGGAAACATTCCTTAAAATTATAAGAAGTATTTATCCTAAATTATCAGCAAACATTATTTGTAATGGGGATAAGCTAGAAGTCTCACCACTATTATTCAATATAGCACTAGCAATGTTAGCTATAGCAGGAAGAGAAAAAAAAGAAGTAAATGAATTAGAATAGACAAAGAAGAAACAAAACTATTACTTTTTTGCAGATGATATGATAGTATATTTAGAAGACCCTAGAGAATTAAATAAAAAAACTAATGTAAATTATTAACAATTTTACCAAAATTGCTGAATATAAGATATAAATCATCAGTATTTCTTAATATGACCAATGAGGTCCAACAGCAAGACAGAGAAAAAGAAATTCCATTAACACAACTGTAGACAATATAAAATATTTGAGAGTGTTTCTCCCAAGACAAACCCAGGAACTGTATGAACACAATTACAAAATTTTTTTTCAAACAAATAAAGACAGAGCTAAACAATTGAAAAATATCAATTGTTTATGGATAGGCTTAATTAATATAATAAAAATAATAATTCTCCCTAAGCTAATTTACTTATTCAGTGTAGATTACCAAAAAGTATTTGCTAGAGCTATACAAAATAACAATAAAATTCATCTGGAAGAACAAGGAATTAATAAAAAAGCTACAAAGGCAAGTAGCCTAATAACACCAGATCTCAAAATATATTATAAAGTAGCGATCGCCAAAACTATCTGGTACTAGCTAAGAAGCAGAGTGATGGATCAATAGAATAGATTAGATGTATAAGAAACAATATTCAATGTAGCTATAGTAACCTAGAGTTTGATAATTGCAAAGACACACACTTTGGGGGTAAGAATTCACTATTTGACAAAAACTTCTGGGAAAACTGGAAAACAGTAGGATACAAGTTAGATAGAGAACAATATTTCACACTATATACCAAGAAAAGGCCAAAATGGCTACATGATTTAGACATAAAGAATATCAGCTAGACCAGCTTTCAGGAATATGTTTATGGACTTTTCTTCCATAGAGGAAGAACAACACAAGCCACAGGATGATGAGGAAAAGATCATAGGATATGAAATCTGTTTGGACTTTCTTATCCTTTGTGAGGACCTATGTCTTCATAGTATCAAAAAGGAATACTTCTTGGTAACACAATACCTGATGACAATGTTTCTTTGATATGATCAAGGTTTATAATGACATATTTGCTAAAAAGGCATTAATATATAAAAGTGGACATTGATCAAGAAAAGTGAGGCTGTTACCATATGAGTACTTACTTAAGCAAGGCCAGGAAACAAAATAGAAGAGTAAAGAATACTTGTTAGATCCATGGAGAGGGGAAGAATTCCATAATCAAATAAGAGATAAAGAGCATTATGAAATATAAAAAATTTTGATTATGTTAAATTAAGACAGTTTTTGTACAAATAAAACCAATGCAACCCAGATTAAAAATAAAACAGAAAAATGGGAAAACTTTTATAGCAAGTGGTTCTAAAAAATGTCTCATTTCTCAAATATATAGAGAGTTTAGTCAAGTTTATCAGACTACAAGTCATTTCCCAATTGATAAACTGTCAAAAGATATGAACAGGTAGTTTTCAGATGAATAAATCAAGCTATCTATAAGCATATGAAGAAGTACTCTAAATCACTTCTAATTAGAGAAATGCAAATTAAAATTATACTTACCAGATTGATTAATATGACAAAAAAGGGAAATGATGAATGTTGGAGAGGATGTGGGAAAATTGGAACACTAATGTATTGATGAAGTTGTGAAGTGATCCAATCATTCTGGAGAGCTATTTGGAACTATGTCCAAAGGGCAACCAATCTGTGCAGACTCTTTGATTCAGCAATATGGCTCCTAAGTCTGTATCCCAAAGAGATCATAAAAGGGGGAAAGGACTTACATATGCAAAAAAGTATTTCTAGCAAGCCTTTTTGTGGTGGCAGGATATTACAAATTGAGAGGGTGTCCATCAGTTGGAGAATGACTGAACAAATTGTGGTATTTGAATGTAATGGAGTACTATTATGCAATAAGAAATGATGAATAGACAGATTTCAGAAAAACCTGGAAAGACTTGTACAAACTGATATCAAGGGAAAGCAGAACCAAGGGACCACTGTACACTATATCAGCAACATTGTATGATGATTAATTGTGACTGACTTAGCTTTTCTCATCAACACATTGATCCAAGGCAAGTACAAAGGATGCATAAAGGAAAATACTATCCATATCCAGATTTAAAAAAAAAAAACTGATGGACTCTAAATGCAGATTGAAACACATTTTTTCACTTACTTTATTCTTCTTCATAGTTTTTTTTTGACTTTTGATCTATTATACCCTTTTTCACAACTGTGACTAATTTGGAAATATGTTTTACATGATAGCACAAGTATAATCTTTATCAAATTGCCTACCATTTTCAGAAGAGGGGAGGGAAGGAGAACACTTGGAACTAAAAATCTTGTAAAAATTAATGCTAAAAATTGTCTTGACATATAATTGGGGGAAAATAAAATTCTGTTAAAGAAAAAAATGAGTCCAAGTTAATAAGTATGAGTAAAACACTGCATATTTGGCACTAGGCTAAGCTCTAGAAATACAAATTCAAACAACAAGAAATACAGTTTTTGCCCTCAAGAAGGTTACATTCTAAGGATGAGTCTGCATTGATAGAGACCCTACATTGATAAAAATACCTGTCATTGAAGTATTAGTTGATTTATTGAAGTGACCTCGGGCAAATTTCTTAACTTCTATGAGTCTGTTTTTTTTTTTATCATGAAAATGAAAATGAGAAGAAACATGTAGATGTGGTATATGGGAAGCCAGCTTTGGAATTAAGAAGACTTGGACTTGTCTCACTTTTGTGACTGGGTGAATCATTTAACTTATCAGTCACTCAAATTGTTGTTTATCCTTCATTCTTGAAGAAGACCAATTAATAAACATTTATTAAGTGCTTACTATCTTCCCAGACCCTGTACTAAGCTTTGAGAATATCACAGGAAAAAAAAAGAACTCAAGGAGCTTGCCATCTAATCTAATCACATCTCAGTGTCTCAGCTACCTCTGTAAGACTATAATGTGCAGAGAAGGTCCCTAGCTACACTGGTAGAGAAAAATGTCCTCATTTATGCCAATGAAATCATAGCTTCCAGTCTATCTCATCCCATGTAAAATTAGATATCAATACTTTCCTCTCTTAGAGACTTTGTTGTGAAGAAATCATTTTGTAATCATGTAATACTATATGTTTATGTCATGTTATATGTCATGTTATCAGCTTTATTTAGTTCAGACTTGTGATTTTGTTGGTTCAAATGATACCAATGAGCAACTTATCTATGCTTTAGAGCATAGTGTTAGAGTGTTAGAGATTTGTGGGACTTTAAAAACTTAAGTAACTTGCAGTCGCATAGACAAGGTCTTCAAAGATCCAGCTCCATTCCATCGCATGTAAAATTGGGATTTGAATATTTGCATCATTTACCTTATGCTTACTGTGGAGAGACACATCTTCTAAGCCATAAAGTGACATGTTATCATCATCATCATCATCATCATCATTTAGTCTAGTCCAAAGGTACACTTGAACTCAGGACTAACCAACTTTAAGGGACCTTTTATCCACTTCACCTACTATCCTGAACAGAGTTAAGTAATAAATATTATATAGGTGTTCCAGGCAATGATAAAGATGGAAGATTGGAAAACACATCATAATTCTGATAGTCATAAGTCCTGGAACTGGTTAATGTCAGAGATAACTCTGTGCCCTGTTAGGAAAATACCAGATTGCATAAGGATACCCAAATAGACAGGAGGAGGGGCTCCATACATTCTCAACTGGCGTCCATTTAAAAATCTTTCTCTTTTTGCCTCCAGGCTTTTAACTTATTCTCTGTGTCTCTGGCAATACTATTTGGTGCATAGTGTGAGAGTATTTGAGGATGAGGTAATGGTCAGAAAGCCAGAACCTGTAATTAGCTGGCTGGGGGAATAGATGTGGATAAAGCAGGAGCTCACACAAGTTTCACTTATTCCAGGAGAACTTTTTTTTCTTTAAGGAAAAAGAATAACTCAAGTGAATCTGGCACCATTTTGAATGTCTTTTATGGGCTCTTTTCTGATGGGGAACCTTGGATCCAGTCCTTGATTTCAGCATGGGGCCAAGAAGGCAAAAAAGAAAAAAAAAGAATTGGGAGGATTACAGATTGTTCAGACAGTTTTCAGAGACTTTTCCTTGAACATTTGCCCCCTGTGTGTCCTACAGCTGGATGTCCCCAAACAGCTCCTGTTGTGTTCAGTCAATCAATCTAAACCTCTACATTTTTTAAATGCTCCCTTTCTCCCCTGGTAGTGGGTCAAGGCCAGGTTGAGCAGGGCATCCTCCATCACAGAAAAGAAATGTTTGAAGTCTTTGTTTACTCAGATACCTAAACTAAATTCCCATCCTCAGAACACTGGGGGTGACAGCTGGCCTGGCAGGCTCACTCCCAGATTTTGGTGCTTCTGGGAATTCAATTAGGTTTATGTCATTTGTTGGCAGGAACACCCTGACCCTAGGAATAACCTGGAACTAGGAGATACTATTCTCATTCATGCTGATTGGTTCTTCTGCTGGACTGATATTTCTTACAACTTTCAAGTACATTGGTGGTGGTCTAGGTTTTCCAGATCTTGCCAGTGATGGATGCTTCTATGCTTACAAAAAAGAAGGAATACCAGAATCTATGTTATGCTCCTTATGAAAGATTACATCTGGTTATATTTAAGGCTTTAGAAGAGGGCTATATCATTTAGATACACAAATAATCCCACAGTAGATCCCATAACTAATTAAAGAGATTAATTTTTTTTAAAATTATTTTTGAGGCAGCTGGGTGGTACAGTGAATAGAATATTAGGCTTGGAATAAGAACAACCTGAATTTGAATTCTGCATTAGATACTTATTGCTGTTGACCTTTGGTGAGGCACTTTTCCTTTCAGTTTATCCCTCAGTTTCTTTATCAATAAAATGAGAGAGTTGGATTAGAGGGCTTCCAAAGTTCTTTCTAGTGCTAGATTTATGATCCTATGACTTCTGGGGTCTTGTGGTTAGCACTATTTAAAATTTCCACTGTTGGGTTTTAGTTATGCCTTTGTTCTAAAACACCATTTGAGTTATTGAGAGGTAATGTGATATAATCAGAGGCTTTTCCTTGTATATTTGCCCCCATGTGTCCTACAGCTGGATGTCCCCAAACAGTTCCTGTTGTGTTCAGTTAGCCAATGTAGATACCTGGGTTTGAGACTGGGTTCAGTCACAGATGTGGATGATCTATAAATAAACACTTAAACTTGCCTGCTCAAGAAGCTCCTTCTAAGATAAAATAAACATTAAAGCTCTTTATATTCTGGATCCATTTTTGCCCCTGTCTCCTGATTGATTTCACATCATTCTCCTTCATGTACTCTACCTTCCATTCAAACTGGCTTACTCAATGTTTATCAAACATAAGATTCTATCTCTTGTTTTATATAGATTATCATCCATTTATTTAATAGTAATAATAATACTAGCCAGTCCTTATTATAGTAGTTTGCAAATTGTTTTATAAGTATGGTCTCATTTTCTCCTCACAATAATCTGGAAGAGGGCAAGAGGTATTATGATTGTCAATTTATAAATGAGGAAACTGAGGAAGGCAATAATTAAGGGACTTGTCCAAGGTCATATACCTAATGAGTATCTGAGGATACATTTGAGCTCAAATCTTCCTGGCTCCAGCTTTAGAGCTCTTTCCATTGTGCCACCAAGCTGCTTATCTAGTTATAGTCTTTTTCTCCTTCTTGTTGTTTTGTGGTTTTCAATCATATGTTATTCTTCATGAGCCTATTTGGAGTTTTCTTATCATAGATAATGGTTTTGCCATTTCCTTCTTTAGACCATTTTACAGTTGAAGGAACTGAGGCAAACAAGATTAAATGAATTGCCAAGAGCCACAAAGCTAGTGTCTGAGGCCAGGTTTGAACTCATGAAGGTGAGTCTTCCTGACTTCAGGACTAGCACCCTATTCCCTTTTTCCAAATTACTTTTACATCTTAGAATTCTTCATCCCATTCAAGGATTACTTCAAGTGCCATCTCTTACATGAGGTCTTTAAAATTCCTTCATTTGTTAATAGCTTTGTTTCCCCTTGACAAAATTATTTCAAATTTTCTGTTTTATTTACCTGTGTAGATGCTATTTGCCCCAGTAGAATATAAACTCCTTGAGGGCAAGGATTGTTTCATTTTTGTCTTTGTATGTTCAATAGCAAGGACTGAGGTTCAGAAGCAGAAGGGCCAGTACCTGGATAGTTAGGAATCATCTCAAAGAGATAAGAGTGAACCCTAAACACAGTAGGACTTTATCAAGAACAAGTCATGCTGAATGCATTTCATTGCCTTTTTTTGAAACAGTTACTAGACTGTTATGTCTTTGTATCCATAACACCAAGTACATAGCATGTGTTTAATAAATGCTTGTTGATTTGAATTAAATTAATGTCATTTTATATTATATAATATGATTATGATACGAAATATATTTATATTTCAATTTCCTATCTGTGAAATAGATCTATATCACTTAATTATGTTATTCTTATTTAAAATAGTGAACAATGAATTTCAAAATCTGTTTTGTTCTGCATCCATTCCAGAAAGTTTATATAGTATGAGTTTAACTTTTGGGTCCTACTGACCAAATGACTTTTTTCCCTCATTCTAGTACCATGATAGCAATATCATTAGGATCCTGTTTTTCCTCCTAATCAATCCACCAATCAAATAATTATTTATTAAGTGCTGACTATATATGAGGCAGACACTGAAGTAGACACTAGAGATTACATAATGAAATAAATAATGAAACAATGAAACAATTTCTACACAAGATGAGCTTATGTTCTCATGAGGAAGACAAGTATGTATAAAAGATATACACATAAATAAAAGCTTATAAATATAAATTATACAAAGTAGTTAAATATAAGGTGGTTTGGGAGAAAGGGCACTAACAATTGGAGCACTGTTCCTTTTCTTTAAAGTAAATACTCCTGGGATGATGTAAGAAATTAAATTATTCATAATGATTTCATATTAATTCATATATCAGGTACCTTTACCATCAGTTCTATAACAAAATATATGGATACTTGATATATAGCACTTTGTTGTGCAGTTGATGTCACAGGATTGAGTTGGAAAGGCCTTCATGGTCATTAGAAGGCATCCAGTCCAACCCATGTAGGATTGACAACTACATTTTCAACATCTCCAAAAGTGTTCATCTTTTGGTTGAAGAATGAAGGGGAAACCATTACCTCCTAAAGCAGTTCATTTTACTTTTGACCAATTGTTTAAGAAGTTTTCCCCTTATTCTCAGTCCAAATCAATCTCTATGATACTTCCAATATTGCTTAGTCTTGCCCTCTGTTCCAAGCAGAATAATCCCTTATTCTCATGACAGCCCTTGAAGAGAAGAAATACCATATTTTCCTGAAGTCTTCTATTCTTCATGCTAGCCATTTCTAGGTCTTTTAATCTATCCTTACAATGCAGTTTCTACAACCTTTTCACCATCCTTGTCATCTTCTGTATAGACTGCAGATTATCAATGACCTTTTAAAAATATGCAACTTAATGATAGTTTCACTTTATTTGTTTTACTTGCATATTCTTGAACAAAATAATAATACAGAAATGTTTTTCATGATTGCATATATATAAATAATATTAAATTGCTTAATGTCTGGAGGAGAGGAGAGAAAGGAGGGTTAGTACTGGAGCTCAAAATTTTAAAAACCTACCTCAACTGTTAAAAATTGTTTTGACAGTACAATTGGGGGAAAATAAATTATTATTTAAAAAATATGCCAGTTAGGATAGAGAATGGTGCTCCTCTCCTAATGTGATTTTACCAGGGTAGAATTGAATGTATTTATGACATCCCAGTGCTCTATATATTATTAGCTTTTTAAGTTACCAATCAAAAGATGCAGGTTCTGACTTTGCTATTTCTGACTTGTGAATTTGGGCCAGTTGCTTAAGCCCTCTGGACTTCAGTTTTCCCATCTATAAGAGGAAAAGATTGAATTATATAATTCTTAAAATCCTTTCTAGTTCTAAATACTATTATGATCCTATTATTCTATTGAGGCACCTTCAGGTGATAGTGGAGGTGAGTGGTGGCTAAAAAGAGTACAAGTAAATGGAAGGACGTTGAAGATAAGCTTTACCTAATCTGTTTCCTCCCTTGACTTTTGCACAAGTGTCTTAGTTCTCTATTTGTTAGTTTACTCCTTATTTGGCTCCATTCCTAATTCTAATTTTCTCTCACTCACATATGAGCATGCTCTGAGATTTGGTCCTCATGACAGGGATTTTCTTCCCATGTTCCTTCTACTAGAAAACTTACCCACTTTTATGGTGTCAATTCTATATGAATGATTCTCATATCATACCTCTTAATACTAACCTTTTTTCTGAGTTGCATAGTCTGATGTCTGACTCTGACCTTAAATCCAGGTTAATAAAATAAAACATAAAATGATATTTTCCTCCTACTAAACTAGTTCTCTCTACTATATTGCTATTAGTGGTACTACTATTTCCCTAGGCTTCTAGGCTTGAAACAATGTTATTACTGAATTCAGACAGTCAGATATTTTGGCACCTTCACTAATTCTTTTGTGGAGACACCTGGAACCTTGCCTTATTGGAGGAATATGATGGCAGAAACTCTGGACTGCTGTTCTACTCTAATGGAGAACATTGTGGCAGGAGGAAGGAATAAGTCAAATGGACCATGGAAGAGGTCACCTGGTGTTTGGAAATGATATTTAAGAAATTGGACATATTATAGAATCCTATTTTTTTTAGCATCCTATTTTAATGAATTATTCTTGTTAACTATACAAGAATTACATAGCTTGTATCTATACTGGAGAAAGAATGCAGATACCATAAACACTTTCTAAATTTCAGTACCATAGACAAAACCTCGATCACCCTATTTTTGCTACTGCTCTGTAGAAATGGGTTGTACTAGGTGACCTCTGAATTCCTTTGCAATTCTAAGAAATTTTATGATTGATTTTTTTCCTCTGCCTCTCCCAATGTCCAGTAACTCATTAAATCTTTTCAATTCTTCCTTCATAAAGTCTTTGGCTTCTGCTCCTTCCTTCTCATTTGCACTGCCAACATGCTAGTTTGGGCCTTATTATCTCATGCCCAAAGTATTACAGTAGCTTTCTTACTAGTTTTTCTGTCTCCACCATCAAGAGAGATGTTAATCAGTTTTACATACTGCAGCCAGATTAATCTTCCTAAATATTGCCTTCACTACACTATTTCCCTAATCAAAAATCTTCAATAGACTCCTCTGTCCATAGAAAACACTCCCAGATCATTAAACAAAGCCTACCAAAAAAATCCAGCCCCATCTTATTTTCTACCACTCCCATTTACAAAGTCTCTAGTCTATTTTTCTGTCTCCCAAACATGCGTTTTGCTTTCCTCACTTTTATAACATTCTCTTTCTACAGTGTGCTTTCTCTTCCTCTTTCTCTACCAGAATTATATTTATCCTGCAAGACTCAACACAAATTTTACTACCACTGTCAAGCCTTCCCTGATTACTCTATCAGGAATTGATTTTTCCCTCTTCTGAACTTCAGTAATACTTGTATCTACTACCACTCATTTATCTGTCACCATATGCGACTACCTTATGATATGTGTACATGTGTTTAATATATGATATATTATGTCATTTAATGTTATAATTATTATGTCATACTATATGTTATATAATTTAGTTTTAAATATAACATGATGTAATATATGTTTAATATATAATGTGTATATACAAGTACATGTAATATATAACATATATGTAGATATCTATCATATATAATATGTAGTTACTAGTTATATAGTGTTATTCCTTCTAATTATATTATAAAACCAAGGGCAGAGACTATGCATATGCCTATTATTCCCCTCAGTGACTAGTACTTTACACATAATAGGTACTCAGTTCTTAATGCTTTCTAAGGCTAGTGCCACATGGGAGATGAATAAGTATTGTTAGATTCATTATATGTTAGATAATATATATATGTTTTGCATATCATTAATGAATTATATTAAATAAAAGCTAGTGCTGTTTCTCTTTGCCCCACCCATGGACACAACAAGAGAAAAGCAAAGTCAAAATGTTCCCATTTAGAGACTTCATAAAAAATCTGAGGAATCATAGGGGAGCAAAAGCTGAAGGAAGTGTCTAGATCATAGAATTGTAGCCTTCTAAGATATAGCTGGAAGGAACCTGAGAAATGTAGTCCAATCCTGTCATTTTACAGATAAGGAAACTATGACCTCAAGAATAATTCATTAAAATAGGTTGCTATAATATGTCCAGTTTGCTGACTATTAAGCACTCCAGGTCTGGTGCTCTATCTATTATACCACCTAGTTGTCCCCAAACCAAGTTTTCTTGAACAAGGATTTTTTTTTTTATTCTGTTCTGAGGACCAAGATCAAATTGACCAAATAGTGAGCAAAGATAACAGTGTCTGACATGAGATGGAATCACAGAAAGAGTATAGGTTCTATTCAGAGTTTGTACTATTTGTGGCAAATAATTTATGTATTTTTATGCTTGCTCAGGTGAGTTCAGCTTTTCTTAGCTATAGTTAGTTACTCAAAGGCAGTATAACACAATGCAAAAACTTCTGGATTTGAAATCAGAGGACATTTGTTGGAATCCCATCTTTGTTACCTACAAGTTATGTTACATCAGATGAATATTTGACTTCTTAGGTCTTCAGTTCTCTGTAAAATTAGGGCATTGGGTATTTTCTAAGGCATGATCATCTCTAAGGGATGGTGAATGTTACATATTCGACGTTTTGAATAAAATGGGGGTTGCTTTGCCTTCCAGAAAGTGGTCAGAAGATTTACATTTTCTTCTTGATTGCATTACTTTATTTCTTACCTCTGGGGGATACTGTAGATACTATAGATTTCTGGATAACTTACAATTTTGATTCTTCTGATGTTATAGAATTTAATGATTTGTAGTTTAATCTCAGGAGAATATTGGTATTAAAGAGATGGGAAGTTGAATAGTAGAAAAAGATATAGTTAGATTATGTTTGGAAAATTGTATTATTCTTCAATGATCCTAAACTACCCATTTCTTTTAACATCTATATCTTTAATATCAATGAATTATACAAATTATTATAAATTTTTGAAGAAAAATAATTTTGAAATCTTTTTTTGTTTTACCACAGTATTTTTTTAATCATCCTAAACTATTTGGTTTATCTTTATAATATCTTGAGAAAGGTCATGAAATCGGTTTTATTTTACCACGTCTTAAACTATTTAGTTTATCTTTGTAACATCTTGAGAAAGAAAGTCATGGGTTTATAGGGTTATAGCTGACAGAGACTTTAGAAGTAATCTATTCCAATTGTCTCATTTTACAGATGAGGAAACTGAGACCCAGAGACATTATTCAAGGTCACACGGTAAGAAGCAGAGTTAGAGATTTGAAGTCATGATCTCAGCTCTCAATATTATATTATTCTCAAATTTATTCTTAACATAGATGGTGAATATGAAATCATTTCAGCAGATGGATAAATCAAAATGTAGAGTGGTTGAAAGACTCCTGAGACTAGAAGGAGTCTGAAAAACAATAAATTAGTTCACTGCACTTGTGAAGGAGTGCGTCATAGTATTCCCAGGCATGGTCAATGGTATGTGTCCTTAAGCCTATCCCCAAATTATATTTTAATCAAAAAAGTTAAATATGAATTTCTTGACTCCATGGTCTTTTCTCCCT